>NW_009921493.1:20498-28712 GCF_000696875.1 Nestor notabilis | reverse complement strand
GAAGGCAAAGAGCCTTTGTCTCACGTTGGTGAATGAGGCTGGAGAATAGTCCCACCATGGTTTTCAATCATCAATGCTTTTTTGTAGGAAGCAAAATCACAAAACAGCAACTTCTGCGATCTGAAGAGAAGTGAAGTAGTGGGCCTTTGGATAAGAGAGAAATTCATCTTCAAACCTTTCTTTACTTTGGGAAGCTGTGCTACACCAAGAAAGATCCCAGAGCACTCAGACCTTGGAGTCTGAGAGCAGCATGCACAGTATCTCCATTTAGAGGTGGAGGAAGGAGTAGCTGGAGAACTATAAACCAGAAAGCCTGTCTTGTATGCCCAAGTAAGCTCAAGAGAAAAATTATGAGGGTATTAAGGATTTATAAAGTGTGAGTTTTCCAAAACTATCTACTTCTCTTTCTGGCAGAACAAATAACGATTGGGTATTTTTTTTATTAAATAAGGTATCTGCACACACTTCCTACTTTTTTTTTTTTTTTAATTAAAGGTTAGGACGCTTGACTTGTCTCCAAACATCCTACCTTCACATTCCTCTTCACATGGGGTAAACAGGAAATCTCACATAATTGTCAATGTTCCTCATACCAGTTTGGCATTGACATGGTGCCACAAGAGTATTTAACACCTTTGCTCTTAAAAAACCCCAGCAGCTTAATTAGTATTGGAATTATGACAAGGAAAAAAACAACAGCCTGGTTGTTGAGCAAACATTAGAATGAACTGAATGTTTTATTTCTCAATCAAGTTATCTTTGTGCTGCTCTATGGAATCACCTTGCTTCCAGGGCAAAGTAGGAGTGAAGCAGAGTAATGTGCCAAGAGCATTTGTCCTGTTTTGCCAATGATTTGGCCAAGTAGCACAGAAGCAAAGACATCAGCCCAGCTTGGTTCTTTCAAAACCATGCTATGTGGAACCCCTGGCCAGGAGAAGGATACTTGGTTCTGTAGAAAACAGTTGATTCCGGGACCATGTTTAATGTTTCTGTGTGGCTAACCACAGTTTCTCTGCTCTTTCATGCATGGGTTATTGTGGGAAGTCATCTTCGTGAGACATTGAGTACTTACTTCCTGCTCGTACAGTCTGAGGACTAACTCAAGGCTTTGACTAGCAGTGGTGGAAAGGCCAAATACCTGAGAGAAAGACACTGAAACACCAAGAACACACTTTGGGGAAGACCCACAACAGAGGAGCAGTCCAATTTATTACTTAAAATGTTTATTAACATCTGCCATATCATTGCTGGTGCATCACTGTGACATGAAAAGACAAACCACGAGTCAGATTTTACTACAGGAACCATACAGTCTTGAAAATCCAGAGCTTGCCATCAGAAAGTTCAACAAAAGTAAATTTGAGCTTGAAGAGGTTTATGGGAAGTCACAAAAGCTATCAAGGTGTAACATGAGTTAACTTTACCTCTCTAACCTATTACATCAAGCCACAGGCCCAGAGGAGAAGGAACATCTTCAATTCCAAACAAGAATGCTCTCAAATGTGGATTTAGAAATCCTCATACAGATAAATTCTGCAGTTCACTGGACTTCTCCTTGTCAGAGTTACTACAGGATGAAAGCATTTGTTCTTTGTTATTTAGCATCAGTGTTCAAGCAGCATAGAAATTCTGTGGGATCCCTTTCACACCCAGGCCTGTTATCTGTTTAAAAAAATTAAAGAAAGTAAACAGAAAAATCTCCAACTGAGTACAATGAAAATGCTCAAATGTTGTACAATAAATACCGTAACATCCTACCCCTACGTGGAGGCTCCCCTGCTTCAATAGGAGCCTAAAAAGAGTCATTAAATGGAGTTCTTTGGAACTCTTTAAGATCTTTAAGATTATAAAGCACCACTCAATAGTTTTGCTAATTTACACATTATCTGCAGCCCTTACGTGTGGTCTTTATGTCCATAGGAACCAAAGGAGTCATAGTAACTTTTAATGTGCTTGAAATGAAATGAAATGTGAGCTTGGAAAATACCAATTCCCTTCTAGAACTGGACAACCAACATTCCAATCTTCCTTCCAAAGGCATGAGCAGCTGTGCAAAAGCAGCTGTGCTCAGCTGCAGTACAAGCAACACATCTGGACCAGCACATCAGGTGATCAGGATGAGCAAGGCCAGCTGGGGGCACCTCACTCTCAGAGCACAAGGCTTGGCAGGTCTGAGACACATAAAGAAGATCTGCTGACCTTGAAAATCTCTCCCGCGTGAGGTTCCTTGGCTAAGGTGGTCTCGTCCAGTCCATCGTATGCAGAAGTCACATACATTTCTGAGTAGTCTTTTCCACCAAAGCAGCAAGAGGTGATCCTCGGAGTAGGCAGCCTCACAGTTTGGATTCTTTTTCCTGGGAAAAATGTGCAATTGTTTCCTTATGTCCATATAAATATTAATGCACACATAGCACAGGTGTGGCATTCACTCAGAAGGAATCTCCTCTTCAGACAGAGGCCATATCCTAAAGGATAGCTTGTTGGTAAATCAAATTCTTTCATCTGCCTCATCTCTAATTATTTTTCAACCTCTCCCCTACATCTGTGAGGCTTTGTTTCCTTTCCTCAAAATGAAGTAACACACTACGTGAAGCCAGGAAGAGCAGAGACACCTGGCCTGGGATGGGATGGTTGTCATTCCCTAACAGAGTTTCCCAGTTAAGCATTTCAACGCTGAATTTTTTCTTTTAATTAAATTTAATTACATTTTAAATTACATATAATTAAGAATGGCAGGTTTGTAATATTTCTCACAATAGATATGCAGTGCATTTTTTACTTTGCTTTTAGTGGTACTATTAAGAAGTGGGTGTGCTCCATCAGGAGGCTCCTTGTGGGAGCAAGGGTATTTGACACTGGGAGGCAGCATGAGGAGCTGTGCTCTCCGTGCGACAGGGGTCTGGACCAGCAATGCTCATGGTAACCCAACGGAGCAGAAACTGGCAATAAATGACACCTTCTTATCTCACCTTCAAACCATTCCTCCTGGCTCTTGTATTCGTGGCACGTGGGTGACACTTGATTCACATGTACTGAATGGAGGCCTTACCTGTCTCTGGGTCTATACGAATGACTCTCCCACCATCAATGCAGGCCACCCAGAGCTTCCCTTCTGCATCTATGCACATTCCATCGGGCATTTGCTCCTCCTTTTCTAGATGGTACAAAAGTTTGGGGCAGGCTGCAGGGAAAGTTACAAAGCTGGTGTTACGTGGGGTCTACCAGTTCTGTATCAGATCCCAGTCTAACATCTTCCAAGCTCTTGCAAACATATAAATTCATTTTTTGTGAGAAAGATGTGCTGCAAAATGTATATCATATATGCATTTAGCAGGTGTGTTAAAAGCCTAACTTAGCCCAGCAGAAACAGCCCCCAGTAGAACCATTGTAGTTTGGAATTGTACCAAATTAACGCTCCTATTTTACTAAGGGAAGAGAACAAAATGCCCCTGTCCCTCTTGTTAACCCACTAGCTGCCCACCATACCACCACTGCTGCAAGTGCAGGAACTTTTCCTGGACTTCCATTTCTCATGGCAGCCTGGATGTCTTTTTATGAACAATACATCACATAAATAATGATTTAGGTTTAAATGTTGGTGATAAGCAATCTCTTACCTTTTACTGGCCAACCAAGCTACCAGTTCTGATACAGCCTGGACACCAACTTCTAACAGTCTAGACTGCAGCGCAGATGGGTTGGTAGGCACATGGAGCAGTGCCCATGGGCAGCAGTCTGCCTGCTCTGATCCAGTGCCTTATGACCATTACACTACCCAAAAATAGACAATCACCAGCATAAAGTCAAGGCTAGGAAGCTCAAATTCATTACATTTCTGTATTGAGGGAGGAGGGGAAATGAAGTTGCATTGAATCTTCTTTAGAAATCTTTTATCATAAAATCTGTAGAAATAGATTTTCTCTGCAAAATGAGATCTGAATGTAATTAGTTTGTATGATTTCCACCCATGATTACACAAAGTCCACACTCGTTACAGTACAAAGGCAGTTCAGCAATTTAAACTCCCGTGAAGTACACCAGGTTGATAAAGCACAAAAATATTTCAGAGTTTTGAAATGAGTTTACATCCATTTTGCTTGCACTTTATTTTTCCTTTTTGCAGATAGAATTATAGAATGGTTTGGGTTTGAAAGGACTTTAAAGCTCATCTAGTTCCAACCCCCTGCCATGGGCAGGGACATCTTCCACTAGACCAGGTTGCTCAAAGCCCCGTCCAACCTGGCCTTGAACACTGCCAGGGATGGGGCAGCCACAGCTCCTCTGGGCAACCTGTGCCAGCGCCTCACCACATCAGTAAAAACTTCTTCCTTACAACTAACCTAAATCTTTTCTGTTTAAGCTTGAACCCACTACCCCTTGTCCTATCACTACAGTCCCTGATGAAGAGTCCCTATCTGGCATCAAATAATAAAAAAATACTTGTCTGGAAAATGAATTTAAGTGCAATTTGCCAAACATCTGAGGGCAATTTTAATTTCAGGATTTGGAAGCCTCAGTCACAATGATAACTTGACTCTTTAAACATAATTCTGTGATATACATGCACACATATTCTCTACCTGTATTTGTGGAACTAGTACAATCAAAGCATTCCAGTAGATGGCACTGAAGAATGAATAGCGTCCTATAAGCTAATCTTGACTCTGCAGTATAAATGGCTTTTTCCCTGCAACTCTTTGTACGGGTCTAAATATGAGCCATCTATCCAGCTGAAAGTAAGGTAAAGGACTGGCAAAAGAGTGTTCACCAAATACAGCTGGTGTGTAACTAAACTCGACCAAAATCCCAGTCAGCCGACAAGCTGTACCCAGAAACCATGAGACCTGTCAAATAAATCATCTCACACAGCCAGGTCTTGCTGCAGAGAGAGTGTTAGCGCTATTTGTCACCAAAATTAGAAAAGCACGTGTACCGATCTTTCCAGTGTGCACATCGTAGCTGAAGGCATGCACAGCGTATGCCAGGCTGTCAATGTGAAAGAACGTCCTGTGGTCCAGGGACCAGTCCAGACCATTGGAGATGTCCACCTGGTCTAACTGTTTTATTACTGAGTGGTTGGGGAAAAGGGTATAGAGAGCTCCCTGCTGCCTTGCTCGGACCCCTGGTGCTGTCTCTTCAGCCATTGTACCTGAAACAGAAATGGGAGCGATGGTTAGAAAGTAGAAGCTTGTTATTCCTCATGCTTGATCAAAAACCTCCTGTGATTGTTAGTGAGAGGTCTGAGGGAGAAAGGACTACCCAGGTCCCACTAGATTGGTGAGAAGGGTTAAAAGGTGCAGGTCAGGAGCAGCTGCCTCCCATGGAGGTGATCCTGGCAAACAAAAGGACAAGTTTCTGCATTGCCGTGAGGTTCAAGTCATATACACCAAGACCCAAAGGAGCGCCACAACACGCCGGAGGCTAAGGTTGCTCACAGCAAAAGTCAAGAGGCAGGCAAGCATCAGGTGCTCTTTTTGTTGTTGCTCTTTGTAGACTAATCTCATCATTTAAATGGGCTGTGACCTTAAAATACAGGTGCTGTGAATCATGGTTATCTCAGAAGCAAGTGGAGAATACCACAGAAGTGAGACTTTTCCTTCATGAATTTATGTCTCAGTGTTACGCTCATTGTTTAGTTTCTGATTCTCTCTTCTCCAGAAAGGAGACAGCTCTGCAGCAATAGGATGGGAAGCACTCAAAGGGGGAATTCATGCCTTCTTTTAACTGTGACAGACTGTCTCTGTTGGCTTCTCCTTTTAGAAGGCTTCACGAGCTTGTTTTGCGACACTTAGCCAAAACCCCTGTAAAAGCACTGCTCCACCATGCACAGCTAAGAACGGGTGTGCAAAGCAGGTTTTCCTCTCTTATTCTTGTCCTTAACTCTAGTGATACGTCAGCCCTCAAGCGTAATCATGAGTCAAATGAATTTCCTGGTTTTTGCTAAATTTGGAATAAGAAGAAAAGGCTGGGTGGAAAAACAAATGCAGAGCCATTTGCACTCCCATCAGTTGCTCTCTGCTTCCAGTGTGGATTTCTGTGCTTGGGTCATCATTTACATGGGAGGGGAAAAAACACAAAGGGATCCTGGCTGCATCACAACCAGTGGCAAAAGTCCCTTTTGCCTTCAGGAGGCCGAGGGTCTCTCTGCACATTCCTGTTTCCCACAGGCTAACCAGAGGAGGCTGCACATGACGGGTTCAAGCTGCAGCTCTTGTACTGTGGGACCTGCATCCCCCTCTACACCTCCAGAAACCTTCCTACCTGCATGAGCCCCTCACCGGCTTTTCAGCTCCCATGGAGGCAGATGTTTGCAAAACACCATGTGCCAAGTAGAAAGGGAGCCTCCTGCCAGACAGCCTTTGTTGACAGCCCCGTCCTCGTTTGGGTCAGAGAATGTGGGGTCCCTTGTCTTCCTCCATTGGGCAGTAACTGAGCAAAGCATCCATAAGACGGCTCACGCTCACAACGGTAGTTTTTTGTGGGGAACTCCACAGAGGAATTGAGAACATGGAACAAAACGCACTCTACAAAATGCACCATAACTAGTTCCTCTTTGTGCCAGGGGAAATTTCTGCCAGGAACTTACCAGCAAAAAACCTCCCTTTTGGATCCACTTTCCCATCATTGAACCTGTTGCTGGGTTTATCCTGCTCGAGCTCGAGGATGGTGGTGACTGCCTTGGTGTCCCAGTCCAGAAAGGCAAACCTGGTCCCCAGGGCGATGACATAGCCCCCGCACTGCCGCAGTGCCACTGAGCCAACACGGGCATCTGTGGGCAAGAGGGAGCATGGCAAGTGGCTCCAGGCCTTCAGTCAGCCCTAACCCTCCCACCCCACCAAGGACATCTGGGCTTGACTGCGACATCCCTGACCTGGGAAAGGCTGAGCCAATGTAAGATTCTTCTCCTCTGGGATTATTAGCATATCTCACTGGCTCTGTGCTCCCCAGATCTTCCCCGTTCCAGACAGACAGATTGTACCTTTTCCTCTGCAGGTTCCAAATGAAACATCCCATCTGGGCTTAGCAAGGGCAACGTACACATGACTCTCCACACCTAACCACAGCCCCCTCTGCTTGGCTGGCTCGAGCCACACTGTGTTCAGCAGCATTTCATGGGAGGGCAGGGTGTGTGGCCCCACGGAAAGTTAGGGAGACCACCATGCTGCGGCACTCCTACCAGGAAGGATGGACAGGAGCAGAGAGAGAAGATTCCCATGATGAAGCGATGAGTATGGACTCTTACCCACGAACACGCTCTGCACCTCGTTGGTGAGCGGGCTCCAGCGGCAAACTTTCTGTGAATTAATGTCTACATAGACAAGTGCGCTCTCCCTTTCCTCCCAGACTGGGCACTCTCCCATTCTGTTCTTCTCCTTCACAACAGATTCAATTTTGATTGAGGAGGACATGGTCTGAGAGGAAGAACGCCAATAATGGATTAATGAAAAGCTCTCATTGTGTGGATGTTTTATGCCTATGATGCCTAAAGGCAGAGTTCGTAAATGACAAAGCCCTCCAAATCCCTCATGACAGAGTAATTTAGGAGGTTCCTGTGGCATTTCCATGGCCTCATGGCTGGAACTGAGCTCCAGGCTCCAAGGCTTCTCCTTAGCAAACCTTTCCTAGGCAAGAGACTTTGAACCAGAGCTATTAATAAGGCACCTGCCTCCAGACAAGGGAGTGCTGGGGATACTGCCCTGAGCCAGGACCAAGCTGTCAGGCGGGGACCGGTGATCCCAAAGGTTTCCCTGACCATGAGAAGGGACAGTGGGCAGCAGCACTGATGATTCAGGTGCCCTTTTGTGGAAATACAAGGCTCTTCCTTATTAACACCGGTTCATTGACTTGCTCCACAGGAAGATGTAAACCCATATACCATCTGCAGTTTGCCACTGAGGTCACTGCAGACCAAGTGCCTGTTCCCACACAGAGACAGTGTGAATATGCAAACACCAGGGAAAGGCTCCTGCCTTTGAAATCCTGCTGCTTTGTTTTCCCTCCAAGCATTTCATCTTCATCAGCCCCCTCACCACCCTAGCCATGGCTCCAGCCCCTGCCACAGACTCTACATTGCACTCTGTGCCAGGCTGCAGGGATGTAATTATCCCAGCTGCCGCTTCGGGGCAAAGCCACCTCTGAAGCTCCCATCCCAGGCGCCTGCTCCTGCCAGGGGGTGTTCCTGCCCCATCCCTGTTGTGGCAGGGTGCCCAGAGA
>NW_009921493.1:15479-20414 GCF_000696875.1 Nestor notabilis | reverse complement strand
ACACCAGCCACTCAGAACCTTGGAACAGGGTGCCAAAGCCCTCACATTTGTGTTCAGAGCCCGCCGATGCCCTCCAACATAGGTAGCTCAGCCCCTGCCCCTGTCACAGGGTGGGATGTGAGAAACAGCCTCCAACATTCAGCTCTTACAAAAGAAAGGGACCTACTCACTGTCTCAGTCACCTACTCACTGCCTCAGCCACTGCTAATGGAGACACCACCGCTGCTGCACCCACTGGCCCCAGCACATTTTTTCCACCCATCAGAGATATTTCTTGGGAGGCAGCTGGTCCCTGCCATAATACTATGGATTACAGTCTTGAAGAGGGCATTGTTTCCTAGTAGGTAAGGTGGTGATAAGGCATACAGATAATTAATTAGCACTAATGTGTTTCAAAGTACCGGGAAGAGCCAGTAATCACCTTGAGTGGAAACTCCGGGGCTGGGGACCTCAGAATCCCTGTTCTCCAGCCCCAGGTATGCTAACAAGGAGTCACACCACCGTGGTAAGGTCCAAACAACCCATTTATCAAATGTATCCTTATCCCTTCCAAGAAAATGGCCATGAGAGGCTGGACACAACTGCTCCACACAAGAAAACAGCATCAGGCTAAAGCGTGAATGAGAATACCCAGCGAGATGCCAGTAAAATCTCCTAAAACCTGTTAAGCCATGCTCAAGCTGGAGAAGTGAGTTTCTCTTGGGTTAAAGTTTTGTGTCATGTGGCTGCCATGTTTGGGACTTGAGGATTGGAGACACAAAGCTGACTTATTGTATTGTGGTCTAGAAAACACAGAGCCGTTCTCACCCCCATGGGAAAATGGGGTTGAACAGCAGCCCAGCATCCACATGGCTCCACAGAGAAAGGAAGTCTTCAGATCTGCAGCAGATGGTGTGTATTTGTTTTATTTGCTGTTTCATTGACCCAACTGAGGCTTATTAAACCTCTCTCTTCCCAACAGCTCCTGTTTCATTTACTGCCCGTTCTCCAGCAGCAGCAAAAGCAGGGCCTGGCAGATAATCCAGGGTGGAACACCAATTGACAGATCCATCCCGTTCCCATTCACCACATGAGGAGTACGCAACCACACCACCTATTTCCCAAGGCACAGGCAGAGGAGAAACCAACCTGCCCACACCAGCTGCCTCCTTACCCCTCTCGTGCCCGCTCCATGATGCTGCCCAGGCCTGCCCTGTCCCATTGAGCCTCAGCACACATCCCTCTTCCACAGCTGCACAGCCAGCCTCAGCATCTCATCCGTTTTCCAAAGAAATAGCTCTCATGTGTCCCTCCAGCTGTGGGTTCTTTTTCTTTTTTTCAAATAGCTGGATATTTTGGCTCAAATTTAGCCCTTGTTTTTAAGTAGAGGGCAACCAGAAGGGAAGATTTGTTGCCCTGCTGGCTGAGGTTTCACTAATTTTCACAAGCAACTGAAAAGTGAGGGGTTTAACAGAAAAGCCATCCAACCCTAAGTGCCATCCAAAAGAGGCCCCACAACCTGGCAGAGATGCAGCCCCTGTTGCCCCCCGTGCCTGGTGGTCCACCTCCTGCTATACCCTCACTGCTGGCACCCCATGGAGCTATGTAGGAGCAGTGTTCCACAGAATACAGCATCTCAGAGGGAAAAATGGGGAAGTGACTCCAAAAAGCCCTGTTCAAAACATTCAAACTTCATCACTCCCCAGGCATCCTGCTGCCTCGCGCCTTTCCGTGGGACACCTTGCACCCTGATCGGCGTGCAGGGAAATAAAAAAGAGCCATTCCAAGAAGATATTCTCCCCAGACAAATCCCTGCGAATAAAAACATCACCTTTACCCTGCCTATTTCCTCTCTGCAACATTCTGTTGGCGTTCTAACCTCCTGGACTCATGCCTAAACCCCTTATGCAGACTAAGGGGCTGACGCGTGTCACTGAAACGTTTTCCAAGTCAAACTGTTTAAAGTTACCAGAATTTGGAGATCATAAGAAAAATTTCCTGTTAGGAATGGAAAACTACTGTAAAAATACCCAGTCAGCTCTTAAAACTAAAACCTCCTTCTGGCAGCTGTTTGAAAATCGCTTCTCTAATTCTCAGTCCACATCCCTTTTCAAATGATCTGGACATAAAGTGGTCATCTCACTATCCCTCAGATACAGATAAAAACCAAACAAATGATTGGCCTTAACAGGTTTCTTTACTGTTTCTCTCCTTCCCTCCCCCATGCAAGCACACATCATTTCATTTTTCATTTCAAGCTGAAGATTTGAATAGCAGGCAGGCAGCTGAGGCTTATAACATGCATACAGTGTACAGTATACCAGCAGCCTTAAGAACCCCTTTCTCTTGGTCAAGCAGCTGAGTATTTTCACAGAGCTGGAGGATACCTTTGTGAAACTCCGCAGCTCATCACATCAACACACCTGAAGAGGGAAATATCGCAACTCCTGGGCTGGTACGATGAAACCAGATGCTGTTTTTGGTGACAGTGAATAATGTGCAATAGTTGATGCTATCTGCGCCAAGCAGGTAACCTTTTACGTTTCGTATTCAGTCAGCAGTCACATGAGTGATGAGGCACGGAGCAATGCCCTTCTGAATGGTCTGGTTTGTGGTGCCAGCAGCAGAACATGTGATAGGGAAAAATCCTTGCTCAGAATTTTTCTCATGTCATAAGAGTAGGAGAGGGAAGCTGAGACGTTGCACCACTCAGTCACCCCGAGGGCTAGCCCAGTCTCCCCAAATTTAGAGGCAAATGAATGTCTGGGGTGATAAAAAGGGGAGGTTAATAAAATATGCAGGGGAGGGGTTTGTAATCACTTTGAATGATAAAGAAAAAACTACTCTTGTGATTAAAGCGTATTAACATCAGTAAGGTTTGACTCCTGTTCCCAGCTGTGCCACAACCTTCTTGTGTGCAAAGGAGAACCAGCTTTCCTCACAAGGCTCCTCACCTCCTACATGTAAAGCCCAATCCCTGCCTCAGTGGAGACCTGTAAGCTGTTGCCTGCAACACGCCCGGGGAAGGGCTTTGCCCGGGAGCCTCCGTGATTGCCACGGGTGCCACAGGACAGCAGCATCTTGCTTAGATTTAAGACTTTGGGGTTTTTTCCTTCTTTGGCATTTGCCATTTCTTTGCCTGTGGGAGATGAAGACAGAAGATGTAGAGTGCCTTCTCCCACCCAGCCCTGCTCAGCAGAGGTAGGTGATGATGGGCCCCCCCTGGCAGCTGGTACAGCATGGTGGGGACAAGAGCAGGCTTGCCATGGAGACAGAGTTAGGGGGAAAGGCAGGAGGCAGGTTACTGCTGGCGGTCACTGGCCCCACCATAATCAGAGAGGGCAGAAAGCACTTGAGAGGAATCAACCCCAATCCAACATGTAAGAGCAATGCATTTCTTTACTAGCGCAAGACTTTAATGAACATGTTAATTTGATGTTCAAATGATTAACAAGATGAACGTTTTCCCAGATAAGCAAACAGCCAAGATAGACCCAGTATTATCCTATCACAGTCACCATCAAGCCACATTTGGAGATTCAAAAATTACAGCCCTAGGCCAGAGACAGATTCAAGCATTTCTAGCAAAAGAGGCAGTCGTATCTCCAAGTTGAGCTCCTGCCAAGCTCATTGCATTAAAGGCAAAGTGGCTGTGGGCACCTTGAGGACCCTTCTCAGTCTTCCTTGGCCTCCCAAGGCTCCATCTCATTTCAGCAGAAACCCTTTGATTACTCTCACAAAACTTTTCACATTACTCTGTTTTCCTTTTTATAACCTAAATGATAACTTTGAAGGGAGGTTCACGTAGAACAATGTGCTTTTTTCACACCGTTCAGCTGGAAGATGTATTCAAAAGGGAAATTCTGGTTTACTACCATTTAAACTGCTTTCATGTTAAAAGAAAAGTGACTGGTTCTCTGGTGCAGGAAAAAAGAGTAATCTCTTTTTTTTTTCCCCAAAAAATATTTCCCAATGCATTTTTCTCTAAAGGAATTTTGCATGAGAAAACCACATTTCCCACTCAGCTCTTTTTTTTCTGGTGACGTGAATTACTTCCCACCACAGGCTGTGGCAAAGGAAAACCACATCAGGCAGAGGGACAAAGCATTTGCCTCACCACAACTGAAAAACCCCGTGTGCTCCTTTGCTGTGGAGCAGCTCGGATGCTGAATTGTCGATCAGCAGCAGCACTAGGCAGGGCAGCAGCTGGGACAATGTTACCAGAGCACATCTCTCTGATTTACTCAGGTGGGTGCAAAAGCTCTGGGAACACCCCCACCACATTTTGCAATGTTTCTTATTCCTAACCCCACCAACATCTAGACTACCAGCACAGCATCACATCTCCCACCCTTAGCACACCACTTCAGCACCCCCTACATTAACCTTTCCAGAGGTCGGTTTCTTTAGGAGGAGGAGATACATCTCAAAGGCTTTGTGGATGCTGCTGACAAGTGGTGCACCCCTGCAGTAGCAGGTGCATGTGTTTGTTGCTAGCCAGCCAGCTATTCTTTCAATTATTTCCACAACATCAAGAGCCTGTCCCTGTCATGCACACAGTTTGTTTCTGATAAAGCAAAGCAGAAGTTTATAGAGACATTGGCCAAAGGCACTGCCATTAACAGCAGAAAAATTAAATCTGAACCTTTAAAAACCATCTTATTTCTTTATATAAATCAAGCTTTGGATATAAATGGGGAGACCTTGTAACAGTCTTCCAGTACCTAAAGGGGCCTACAGGAAAGCTGGAGAGGGACTTTCTACAAGGGCTTGTAGTGAGAGGACAAGGGGAATGGTTTTAAATTGTCAGAGGGTAGATTTAGATTAGATACAAGGAAGAAATTCTTCACTGTGAGGGTGGTGAGGCGCTGACACAGGTTGCCCAGAGGAGCTGTGGCTTCCCCACCCTTGACAGTGTTCAAGGTCAGGTTGGACGGGGCTTGGGGGAAACTGGGC
>NW_009921493.1:11830-15342 GCF_000696875.1 Nestor notabilis | reverse complement strand
TTGGAGCAACCTGGTCTAGTGGAAGGTGTCCCTGCCCGTGGCAGGGGTTTGGAACTTGATAATCTTTAAGGTCCCTTCCAACCCAGACCATTCAGTGACTTAGGGTAAAGGCAGCAGTGCACCCCTGTATCTCTGGCTGACACCCCACTACAGTGTTTCCTTCTGGGGTGACCACCTCTCTCCTTTCCCACTGCTTTGGTTTCCTCTGATGCAACTCCTACCACTTCTTTTTGTGATCCCTAGTTTTTTATCAACACAGTGTAGCTGGGAGAGTGTATCAAGACATTAGCACACCACATATATTAATGTGGTATCTAAACAGTTGTATTTGTCTTCTGTTACCTCCCAGCATATGCTCAAACAATAGCTCTGTATTTGTTTCCATGGCTTTGCAAATATTTAGTAAATCCATCGCTCCCCTCTTTTTTTCACAGCTCCCAAAATTACACTCACGTTGCTTATTCCCCCTGCAGGTCCATCCCAGCTTTTGTTACTCTAGAAACTTGACTTTGCATATAATTGGATTGTCCCTATGTCTTAAAGTCATTCTTCACCTAGACAGAGTCATCCTCTGCCGCCGTCTCCCTCTTGGAGATGACAACAGGCATGGTTAGAGTTAAGAAGACACAGTTATCAAAAACCCGTGCCAGGCAGGCACGGTTGCAGCTACTTACCCCAGCAATATCCCAGTTGACAGCGTTGACCAAATGTGAAGCTGAGGCTTATCTTCCCCTGGCTTCACCCTTTTGTAGGCAGGGCTTGGTCCCTCCCTGGTGCTTGAGATGGGAAGAACTGGAGCTCCCCGGGCAGTCAGTGCTGCCTGCTTTTATTTCAGCAGAGCTATATTGCCAGAAAAGGATTACTTGAGTTTTCTCCAGCTTGGTTGGGAATAAATACTCTTCACCTATGACTATAGATTTTGGTCACGAGGGTGAAGAAAGCCTTCAGGGCACAGCAGCTGCTCCTCCTGATACAGCCTTTCCTGTCAGTGGGTTCTTGCTCAATCCTAATTGAAATCAGTGCAAGTCTTTGATCAAAGAGGTGAGTGCCATTTATAAGCAAGGGATTAAACAAAAGTCAGGAAGTTTTCCTAATTGAGGGAACTGGTATCTGTGCAGCTCCAGTTTGGGACTGATCCGGCGCCCCATCATGGGACTCCAGTCAAAATATGCTGGCAGCACCTGTTTGGGTTCCTCAGGGCTGGGGTGCGGGAAGCAGCTAAGGCCTCTGCACTGCAGGCTGCGGTGAGGTGCTCTCCTGGGGCATTTTGGTAACACTAAAAATACAACTCTCCTGGCAGAGTTGGCTCTTCCTGCTCATGTGATGCCTGTGAAACCAGTGTAGCGAAGCCCAGCGGGTGATCCTACAGAAGGGAGGTGGTATTTGCCTGTAAAGTGTCTGCAGAGTCTTATTGAACCTGATCCCACACTCACAGGCACAAAAACACACACTGACAGGGATGGGGCAGCCACAGCTTCTCTGGGCAACCCATTCCAGGGCCTCAGCACCTCACAGTGAGGAACTTCTTCCTAATATCTAATCTAAATCTGCTGTCAGTTTAAAGCCATTCCCCCTTGTCCTATCACTACATGCACTTGTAAAAAGTCCCTTTCCAGCTTTCGTGTAGGACCCCTTTGGGTACCAAATGGCTGCTGTAAGTTGTCTCCAGAGACTTCTCTTCTTTGGCTGAACAAGCCCGGCTCTCTCAGTCTCTCTTAATAGGAGAGGTGCTCCTGGTCTTGGATCATCTTCGTGGCCTCCTCTGGACTCACTTGAGCAGATCCACATCCTTCTTATGTTGGGGGCCCCAGAGCTGGACGCAGTACTGCAGGTGGGGTCTCACAAGACCCACCCCTCAACCTGCTGGTCACACTTCTGATGCAGCCCAGGATACGGTTGGCTTTCTGTGCTGTGAGCGCACACTGCCAGCTCAGGCCGAATTGGCAGTGTGCATCAATCAACACCCCAAATCCTTCTCCACGGGGCTGCTCCATATCACTTCTCCGCCCAGCCTGTAGCTGTGCCTGGGATTGCTCCGAACCAGCTGCTGCACTTGGCCAAATACCCCCATATGTTTTAAAGAGGAAAAATGGTGACTTGCAAAAGTCATATTTGAACCCTCAGTTCAAAGCAGCACCACAGCCTCAGTGTAATGCTGTGGTGCAGGGGTGATGCTCAGGAAGCATAGCAGACACAAGCAGCTCGCACAGAGAGAAACTAACTCCAACAGCTTGTGGAGGCACAGCAGAAAACCAGGATGTACCAATTTTTGGAGCTACCTGCAGAGAGGACACACAGCCACAGGCTCCCTTGGCAGTCATTTGGTGTGTTACCCTCACGCAGCAGGACAGGGATGGATAGCTATTGCACCTGCAGGTGGAGGTGCACAAACATGGGAGCGCGTAACACGACAACAGCAAAACCTGCAGTTTAAAAACCAGCTGAGCTACATCACAGTTGTTT
The DNA here is from genome assembly GCF_000696875.1 of Nestor notabilis. Taxonomy (NCBI): domain Eukaryota; kingdom Metazoa; phylum Chordata; class Aves; order Psittaciformes; family Psittacidae; genus Nestor; species Nestor notabilis. The sequence continues at coordinate 12,879 of NW_009921493.1, read as the reverse complement.
CAGCACATACAGGCCTGAAGTTACCAGTGGAAAACCAACCCAGTGAATAATCTTGCCATTTGCAAGAGGTGCTGTGAAGAAATTACAACAACACTTTCTTTTCAAGCACATGCATCAAACCAGTTGCCATTTGGGCATGCAGCCCTCTTCTGCTCTGGGGGAGTTGTGTTCAGTGAGAGGTACATGCAGGTGGTGTTTTCTTCTAAATTCAAATGTCCAAGAATACCTGACACCTTCCTGTCATCATGGATCAACCCAGAACAGGCTGAGATCTTCAGAGGATGGATGCAGTTCTTGATCCCAAAAGTCTGGGTTTATATTTAACAAGATGAACAACATAGTGACATGTACTGGGGAGAGATGCCCATCAGAGTTAATTTAAACACAACCATAGCTGAGGCCTTAAAAAGGCAATGTAAAAAGGCAGCTGCAGATGCGCAGTAAGAGGTATTAGAGTTTCAGTTGTCAAGAACATCTGGAGACATGAGACAAAGTCCTAGCTAAAGTGGTGGTAAGATCACAAATGGATAGGAGACGAGAGAATAAGCAATAAAAGAAAATATATTAAAACATTATTTAATCATAAAAGAAAGTTACAATATTCAGTAATTTATTAGGGGGAGAATCTTTTTAACAACAGGAAAAGCACCATCAGGTATTTAAAGTAATAGAGTTTAAGGGGGCAGGTGGAACAGTTTAAAAATATTCCATGTATTTCAGCAGGTTTTCATCCTTTCCTGATGAGATATTGTAACTGTGTTGCGGTTTCAAAGCAGAAGATGCTGAATACCAGACGAAGACCTTCCCACTTGCCTTGTTTACATCAGTCCTCCTCCATCCATTATGTGGATATCCAGGTGTATATTTAACCTGCAAATGGATACGGTGGGACTCCTTTCACCCCTAGCCCTGTTATCTATTAAAACAGAGAGAAAAAAAACAAAGATCAGTGCAACAATTCACCACTATCAATCAGACACTTGCTTTTCTTTCACAATTAGACATGCTTCAGTTTAGAAAAGGACTCTGTCCTCCAGCTGGACATCCTA
>NW_009921493.1:415-11799 GCF_000696875.1 Nestor notabilis | reverse complement strand
TCCCCACAGCCGCTCTCCCCAGCCAGGAACTTCAACCTGTGCTCTTTCTCTGAAGCTCAGTAATCACAGGCCAGAGTCCAGTCCCCAAAAGCCTCTTTCCAGATACCACTAAGCCTTAATTCTGCAGTTTGCAATGTAGCCTTCAACATGCACATACAGAAGAGCAAGGCTTTCAAAAAAGTCCCAAATGACAAATTTTTAAAGCAATAACTCAGTTATAACTAACTAGAAGGTAAATAAAAGCAGATGCTTTTATCTGCCATTGACACAGAGTATCTGCCAAGACACAGAATATTTACACATTCTTTCCATAATAAATACAAAACTCAAACTGGGAGGGGGAGAACTAGAAAGAGGTGACAGCATAGAAAATTTGCAGTATCAGCATTGTGACAAATGTTACAAAAAGATTACAAAACCCAGAAGTATTTCAAATCTCTAAATATATTTAACTTCCTTGTCCTGCAACAGGAACCAAAAATGCAAACAATAGCTTAACACATGTGACTAAAGTTCCAACAACCACCCCTTTTCCTGCTTCCCACCACTCCAACTGGTTTGCTGCCTGAAAAATGCAGGAAGGAAAAAATGGCATTCTAAAATCACTGGAAAAAGTATCATTCACCTTGAAAACCCCACCAGCCTGTGGCTGCCGTGAAAGCCACTCTTTATCCATCCCATCACTGGCAGAAGTCACATACATTTCCGAATAATCCTTTCCTCCGAAACAGCAGGAAGTTGTCTTGTCGACAGGAAGTTTCACTGTCTGGAGTCTTTTTCCTGGAGAAAAACATGCATTGTGTTCCCATTCAATACTTAGGACAAGAAATTTAAACAAATTATACGAATAACCAGCATGGAGCCAGGTGTTTCACAAAAGCAGGTACCAGGGCAGGAGCAAGTCCTATGCTGAGTTTCAGCACACTGATGAGCACCGTGACAGGAGAAACCAGACTTCTGTACACCACAGAAGTGAACTTTCTGTTGTTGACGATGTAGCATTTGACAAGTTTCAGTCTCAGTTATTATAAACAAATCCCCCCTCCCCCCAATCCCAGCCTGTCCTCTAATTAAATGCTAACAGCCACAGCACAGACATGTATATCTCAGCTCATCACCTCGGCTGCCCATGCAGTCAATGGAAATGGGATATAATTCCTCCCTAAAATAGGTCACATGAATCATGCCCTAGAGCTGCTGACTTTCTTACTTTTAACTACAAAGGAAGCCTGGAGCAAGCAGACCTCGTGCAGCTCTATTGAGGCGTACCTTGGGCTACACCTCTACTGCCTGCAGTTAAGGAAGATCAATTCGTTGAAGTTTTTCCTGAAATTTCAATAGCCTTTCAAAACAAGCTTGCATAACATAGGGATCATGGGACAAGTGTGAAGCTTGGAAGAAACTAGTGCTACTGTAAATGATATTAGGCATTTATTATACCAACAAAGAGCTACCAGCCTAATGATGGTAGTAATTGGACTGGTCCAGCCTTAACCAGAAGTCTGTCATAGAATAGTTTCTTACAATACATGTAACTTTCCTGCACCCCAACTGCATGTGTAAAGGGCACGGTCCCCTTAGAGTAACTAACTGCTTAGCGATGAGTTGAAATAGCAGGAGAGTAACTTTGATGTTGGGAACCCTACAAGGAAAAAGTGGAAAGTTTGGCCCACTTAACACCTACGAGAAGTTCTTGGTCAACTTCAGAGCGGGGCACCATTTCCCAGGGGGTGTTTATCAAACCTTTTGTCTCACCAAGAAGCTGTGCCTTGCTCCCTTGCAATGACATAGCAGAACTGCAACAACCTGACAAAACCACGCACCAAACAGCTTCCCTTGTACCACAACACTAAGTGGGTCACAAGCACAGGTAAAATCAAGGCCGCACTATTAAGCTGTTGGTGCAGTCCTGGCAATCTTTTGGCCCACCTAGTTGGGTACACTGCTCCCTAGAGACAGTTTGGGCTCTGGTTTGGTGTGAGAAGACAGCCTGGCTGTCCAAAATAAGCTACAATATAGAATCACAGAATGGTGTGGGCTGGAAGGGACCTTTGAGATCATCCAGTTCCAACCTCCTGCCATGGACAAGGACACCTTCCCCTAGACCAGGTTGCTCCAAGCCCCGTCCAATCTGTCCTTGAACACTGCCAGGGATGGGGCAGCCACAGCTTCTCTGGGCAACCTGTGCCAGGGCCTCACCACCCTCATAGTGAAGAACTTCTTCCTAATATCTAATCTAAATTCTACCCTGTTCTAATTTAAAGCCATTCTCTCTTGTCCTATTACCGCCTGCCCTTGTAAAACATCCCTCATCATATGCCATATGGTGCAGGACTAAAGGATGTTGCCTGATTTTACTTGCTAGTATGGATGTAACCAATAAACCCAGAATATATGACAGAGGGATGAGCAGAATTCTCTTGGCTTCACCAAGAACTCTGACGAGGGCTGGGTACTTTACAACTCTGTTTTAAGCCCAAAATAAATACAAGAAAATAGCAAGTAAAAAAAAAAAAAGCAGGGGTGAAAAAGCCTGGAAAATTTGAGCCATCTGGGATTCCTGATCCAGTACAATAAGCTTATTTGGCACATGTTTTGACCTACAATGGCCAAAGGAAAAATCAAAAGCACTGTAAGAGCATTTAGATTGCCAGAGATTATTTGCATGCCTGGTTAACTGTTTGATTTTTATCTCCTGAGAAGAGCAGATTTCTCAAAATATCTAGAAAACTTGGGAAAGAAGTAGTTCAGTCTGTTGCCTGGGAGTGACAAGGACCAATATGAGTTCGAAGACAATGCTCCTGCCAACTTGCTCTACCAATACTTTGTGGTTATCCAGTCTGCTGGCAGTTGGGAGCATTTCATGGCCACATGGGTTACATGATTGCTTGCAAAATGCTCCAGAGGCCACCCTAGAAACTGGCTGACACTAAGTCTGGGATAAAATGAGTGGGAAGGGTATTCAAAGGGAAAAAACATTCACTGCAGGAGAAGAGGCATGGGCCCCAAAGACAAGAGGAGAGACCCTGACTGCACTTGCAGAGTGGTCTCAGTGGGTAACAGCCTGGAAGATGTTGCTTACAAAGTTCTGAGATGAGCATTGTCTCCTGGAGATAGAAGAAAATCTGCACCTGGATACTCTAAAATCTACCTGAAGTATTCACATAGGCCTGATACCTACAGAAGGGAGAAACTTAGCAAATCTTTTAGACCCTGTACAATCAAAGGATATAAAAACACATTCGTTACGAAGAACTGTAAAATATTTAACTCCTAATAAGAAGACAAGGCTACATAAAACTAGGTCACCACATGACCAGAAGGTATGACAAGACTTGGCAATACACAAGTTAGCCCTTTGCAAACCCAGTTGGATCAGTCATCACAGCTTTTCCCTGTAGCACACCCTGACTCTAAAGGCACCATCTATCTGAGCTAAAGAAGCCTAGACCTGAAAAGCTACTTCACCGTGAACCTCAAAACCTTCACTTAGAAAAGATGCCAAACAAACAAGTTTCCTCACCCAATCCCCTAAAAAGGCAGTCTAAGCTTTGCTATCAGTGAAACCTGAAAATCCCTCCATGCTTTAGATGAGCTTTTTATCAGTGGATGTATCTGCAACTGACAGTCATTCAAGTCACTCTTAATAGCTACTGTGCATTAAAAGAGAGGCTTTCATGGAGCTCTCTTCAAACCTGTTTGGTTATCTCCCTAAATAGTTTCAATTCACTCATAATTCAGCAATTTACGGATTTTACATATTACTCTCTCTGTGGAGAGGGCAGATAAGCATGAGATGTTCACAAAAAAGGCTCTTTTTGACACAGACATTTAACCTGAGAAACTTCTTGCTAATGTTTGCTGCAGGTGCTGGGTGTTTTACATGGGAAGAGAAAATCACTGGCACCTACCCATACACCCAAATCACATCCAGCTCTGGAAGACCTGATCTGAGCAAAGTAAGAGACTGGGAATGTATTAGGGATTAAGAATACTTAAGAATACTGCTGTCAGTATTCTTAAATCTCTCTATGACTTCTGCTTATGGACACTATTCTCTTTAGCTTTCCTTTAAGAAAATACTTCCAAAAGGGAGAAGGAAAGGGAAAATAAGTGAAAAAAGGAAAAAGGAAAAAGGAGAAGACCAGGGAGGAAAAAGGTAGAAACAATGAACCAGAGAGGCTCACGTGTTTTTGACCCAGACTAAATCATGTCTGGCAGACCACCAAAGCCCAAATGAGAGCAGCGATGAATGACGGGCTCACACAATGGGCACACCCAAGATATTACTGTGGGAATGATAAAATGCTGTGGAATTCATTATACGTTTTTTAATTATCTCATTTGCAAAGTTCATTGTGTAAATAATATTTAACAATAAAACAATATTGCTGGTATCAGTGTCACATGGGACTTGTATGAATCTCAGCAGGCTGCCTGAATTAATCACTATGCTGAAGGAAAGAAGCCAAAAAATGGCTTAAGTCATCTTTGCTATTTCATGGCTCACTAATTTTCTTCCACATAATTTATCAATGAGGTAAACACTGACCTTAAGCTTGGAGGCTGCAAGAGGATGCTAACTCAAACAATTCACAAGTATAATAGTAATCTCCTCAGCAACTTCACCTTTTCCAACACAACAGAGGCTGGGAACAAAGGAGTCTTATTTACAAAGCTAACTTTTGAGAGCAGGGACGTAAATTTGTTTAATATACCATTTCTGTGAGGGGAAAAAAACCACCTCTCATTCTTTGCATTTGTTTCTTCTTTCTCTCATACAGAATTCCAGCCCACCTTTGCAAGCACTTACCTGTCTCAGGATCAAGACGAATCACCCTCCCACCATCATAACAAGCTACCCAGAGTTTGCCTTCTGTATCAATGCACATCCCATCAGGAATGCTCTCCTCTTTTTCCAGTTTGTATATACTCCTACGGTTGTCTGCAAGGTAGAAAAAGCACAACAAAACTAAGTGAGACAGTTGTTAAAACTTTTACCAGTTGCAGACCAGCAGAGTTAATTATACAGTAGGTTTCAAAAGCTGTGTTTTTTCATATGAAAGAAACAGATTATGTCTGCTGCCCTGTTTGTTTCCCTGAGACAGTTGTTCCTCAGCATGAAAGCCATTGGAACTATAATTCTTCTTGCCTGGTGTTCTTTTGTAGTGCAGTACTCATGCTCCCTACTTATAATATTAAATGAATAGCTGCATAAATTAATGTTACATATATTCAGAAAATTAATTGCTTGTTCTAATAGCAGTTTGGACCATTTCAAGTATGGGTCACTTCCAGTCAGAAAACTGGAGACTTTTCAAACAGATTGCTGGAACGTGCCAATAATCACTGTTCCAACAAAAATCTGACCTTCAGATATATAAACCGAGAGTTTATATAAACACCAAGTTAGAAAAAGCATCAACTTCAAAGGCATACTGTCAACCTAAACCCAAACAACTCTATCTGGACTTCTATCCACTGTTATTAAAGAAAATGAAAACCAACTTCCCAACATTATTTATTTTACGCTCTGACAACTTCAATGTTTCTCACATGTAGCAATATTTTAATGAGTTTCCTTTGCCTCCTGGGGATTGTCAGATTGCCCACAGAAACAGAGTGAGTGAGCGGGGCTGAGAGAGAGAGAGAGAGAACCACCCTGTTTCCTAAAGGAAAATGCAGTTGTAAGCTATAGCAGAGAGACACTGGGACAAGATGCCATTTTAAAGCTAAATATCAAATTGACTGGGTTCTTTAAAAGCAAAATACTGCAGTCCATGTACTCAAAAGCAAATTATTAGTCCAAGTCACTAGAATTTTTCTTTTGCCCAAGCTTGTAGAAGCCCTTAAAGGGTTGTTTTGTCTTAAATAAATGAAGAAGTTTTGAGTAACTGCTTTCCAATTGTTGCTTAGCATTATCTGCAGAATCTTCATTTAAGAGCTTCTATTTTAAAGAAACAAATCAGGGTGAAAAAAAAAAAACTCCGGAAAAGCTAGCAGAAGTTTTTGCACAGGACTACAAGCTTTCTGGTACTTTGCCTACGCTGTCAGTAATAAGAAGCTCAGAGCCACAGAAACCTAGCCATACAAGAAACACTGCCTTTTTTACACAAGAAGATCAAATATGCATTGTGTTTAGTAACAGTAGTCCACATTACTGCTGAAACTCTGCCACACAATTCAAATAATTTATAATATTACCAACAGCATCCGATTAGATTGACCCTGCTCAGGCTCAGATGGATGTTAATATGACTTCTGTTGCTTTGTTCTAAAGAGGTTTCTGAAGAAGCACTCCCAAAGCTCTGATCATCTCTGCATAATAACCAGAATGCAAACAAACATCCCAGTAATGAGTTGCAAACAATTATTGTAGAATTCAACAATTCATACCAATTTTTCCAGTTTGGAGATCATAATCAAAGGCATCCACTGAGTAGGACAAGCTGTCAATGTAAAAGAAGGTTTTGTGGTCCAGCGACCAGTCCAGCCCATTAGAAATGTCCACCTGATCAAAGTGTTTCACCACTGAGAGGTCGGAGTGGAGGGAATACAGAGAGCCCTGGTGTCTTTCCAGCACGGCAGGTCGAATCTCCTCAGCCATGGTCCCTGCGCAGAGCCAAAGGGGAGAAAGCAGGTTTAGAGTGAAACAAGTCCAGAGTGAAAGCAGGTTCAGGTTTGGTGGCAGCCCCTCGCTATGATAATGACCACACTGCCAATGTAGAAGGGAGCAGTGTGGGGCTTCATGAATTTGGAGAAGAAACTGAGCAAAAGCAAAAGAGAAAGGTAGATTCCAAAAGCAGTTGCTTTTAGCAGAAGATGTCGAAACACAGCCTTTGTTTTTCTGTTGAACTGTGGCAGAAACGGTGTGCAGTGTGATTCCTGCAAAATGCTTCAGTCATTCAAATACTAAGACAGGTGTGGTCAGCATTTAACTTCCCACAAATCTTCACATCTTGTATAACAGAGACTGGGAAAAAATTTCCTCCTCCCTCAGAATGAGTCTTACTAAAGCTTCTCCAAAAACAAATCTCATCTTTGTGGCTCAAAGTCGGCAGCTGAGACTGGTTCTTGGAGACTGGGTAAATGCAAGTTACGGTAAGTCTGGGGACCCAATTACATGGCAGGTACATACAATGGTGTTTTATAAAACAGGAGGACAGAGTCACGGGCAGCCAAGGCTGGAGGGCACCTCTGGAGATCTTCCAGGCCCACCCTCTGATTAAATGGTGTCTCCCTGATTAGGTGTCACCTGGATTATCCCCACATAAATGTGATAAACTCTGCCTGAAGACAACGACAAAAAACCTACCTCCACCATTTAACTATGAATCAACACTTGCTGCATCCAAATCTGATTGCTGCATCTCAGCACCAAAACCTCACAAAACATCAGAAGGGAAGAACCACCTGCAGCTTACCTGCGAAGTACCTCCCTGCAGGATCCACTTTCCCATCATTGAATCGGTTGTTTGGTTTATCCTTGTCCACGTGAGTAATGGTGGTTACCAGCTGCTCGTTCCATTTCAAAGCAGCAAACCTTGTTCCCAGGGTGATGACGTAACCCCCAGATTTCCGGAGAGCCACGGAGCTCACGGGAGCATCTAGAAACAGGGTGAAATGGAAAAGAGGGATGTGCTATGGAGAGGCACTTCTTTTCTGCCCACGTGAGACATGCCAGCAGTTACACCAGACTCAGTAAGACCACGGGCAAGAGAAAAAACCTACTTTTCTACCAACAAAACGGATGTTTAAATGCACAGAAATAGATTCTTTCACATGAAGAGGACATACTTAATGCATACAGAAAGTTGATACGAAGAGAATCACCAGTTTGGGACATACAAACGCCAGGAATTTGAGTATTACCACTGCTTCCAGGAGCTATAATCATTACCAGCACCTGGTTCTGAGGTGCTTTAAGAATTAAGTAAATAATTTAATAAAAAGATACAGGCATGTAAGCTTTTTACTGCCTGGACTGCCAGGCACAGCTACAGGTTGGGTGGAGAAGAGATTCAGAGCAGCCCTGCGGAGAAGGGCTTAGGGGTGCTGTTTGATAAGAAACTGAACATGACCCAGCTTTGGTGTGCGCTTGCAGCCCAGAAATCCAACCATATCCTGGGCTGCATCAAAAGAAGCGTGACCAGCAGGTCAAAGGAGGTGATTCTGCCCCTCTACTCTGCTCTCATGAGACCTCACTTGGAGTATTGTGCACAGTTCGGGGTTCCTCAGCATAAAAAGGACATGGAGCTGTTGGAGCAAGTCCAGAGGAGGCCACGAGGATGATAAGAGGGCTGGAGCACCTCCCATACGAAGACAGGCTGAGACAATTGGGGCTGTTGAGCCTGGAGAAGAGAAGGCTGCGTGGAGCCCTCATAGCAGCCTTCCAGTATCTGAAGGGGGCCTATAAGGATGCTGGGGAGGGACTCTTCGTTAGGGACTGTAGTGGTAGGACAAGGGGTAATGGCTTCAAACTTGAACAGGGGAAGTTCAGGTTAGATCTAAGGAAGAAGTTCTTCACAGTGAGGGTGGTGAGGCACTGGAATGGGTTGCGCAAGGAAGTTGTGAATGCTCCATCCCTGGCAGTGTTCAAGGCCAGGTTGGACAGAGCCTTGGGTGACATAGTTTAGTGCGAGGTGTCCCTGCCCATGGCAGGGGGATTGGAACTAGATGATCTTAAGGTCCTTTCCAACCCAAACTATTCTGTGATTCTATGACTCCCCCTCCTCAAGGGAAAGATCAATTGCCACAAGAGCTCTGGAGCAACTGTGTTTGTTTAGCACAGCTCTTGAGTAAATCAGCCCTACAGCAGCATTCAGCTTTAACTCATGGAGACAGAGAGTATCTCTGCACTGGGACAGGTCACACTGGACAGGAGAGCCACCCCTCTGCACCATGCTGCTGTGCAGTTCAGACATGCCTCCAGCAGCACCAGAAACACACCCAGGAGTGGCAGAGCTTTCCACGAGTCAAAGCAAAACCGAAAATTAATAAATGCTCCATGGTTATTTTACACTCATTTGAACTATTATGCAGTAAACCCTCGATTGCAGGTTATTATAAAGGAATTAGGGAAAAAGCAGCAAAATGAGTGTGGATAACATTTCTGTAAAAACCTGCAATCAGATGCAACATAAGGAATAACAACATTAAACAGGGCAATAAAGTCTGGCATAATATTTAATACACATGGGACTAATTGCCAACTTTTTAAATTAAAAATAAAACATTTCTTGTATTTATAGCTTTGCAGAGGTATAATTAGGTAATAGCTTCAAACAAACACTTATAAACGTCACCAGCCATCCCCGCTGCCAAGAGGAGCTGCTCCTTTCTGGCTGCTTGCTCTTGGCTCAGGATGCTCCTTCCCTTTGCAGCCCCAGCAGCGGTGCCACCGCGTGAGCAATCCAAATGCTCTTTGCCCCCAACACCAGAGGTGCACACCTAATGGCAAGCTCAACTCTAGCAACTTCTTCACCTAGAGGTGTGCGACCACACTGCTGAGGCTCTTGGTCTGGGCTTACCTGCACTGGGCCAGCAGGTGCCACTTCTCCTTCCCGTGCCAGCACAGAGAGTTTGGCAGAATAACCATGCCAGTTAAAGCACTTTTCTGCCTGCACTGGCAGCAGGGGCTTTGCTGGGAGAGCATAGGAACACCACTCCTGGGAATGCAACTCTCCATTTGCTCTCCCAGCAAAATACCTTAAGCTGTAGCCCACATGAGTCCTTCCACCCGGGCAGCACCCAGGGCCTCCCTCCCTTCCACCCCAGGAGAGCAGCCCCAAGCACAGCAGCCTGTACACCCTTACCTGCCTGTCCCGTGAGGAGGATACCACCAGGTGCCTCTACAGCCCCATGAACAGCCCCATACCCTCCTGACAAAGCCCCCCAGTGGAAAGGGGTGTATAAGGCCAGGAAGATGGACAGAGTCACCCCACTCTTTGCTGCAGAAGCGAGCATATTAGCCTTGCACCCAGCTCAATCCGCAGCCACCCCCAAGGGCTTCGTTAAACAGCATCCACAGGAACCAATTTATTTGCAACACCACTTTATGCTGAACAGAAAACTGACCATAAAGTTCCCCCCTCCCAAGGCATAGTTATTCATATTATGGTGTTTTCCCTGTGGAGCTGAAAAGGGCATTTGAAGTTCCTGATGCGTGTGGAGTTGTAATTCTGTATAAACTTCAGTAATGAGTAACTTCCTCCTTAGCTGCCATTTGGACATCAACCCGCTATTTAAATCACATGACACTCTTTGGGTGTTTGTTGGTTGGGCTTGGGATTTTTTCTTTCAATCATGGCATTCCCAAAGGCACAGCTATTAACTATAACTATTTTATTATAAAATAGAGGAAACAGAAGTAAGTAAGGGAGAGGAAAAAAAATCTACTTCAGCTACTACCTCTTCTACATCTCTAAAGAGACCACATGTAAAAGATTACACCTTTGAGAGTAGGTCTGAGTTGGGTAGGGGAAGGCAAGGAGAGGCACTCTCCCTCAGCTAAAGTAAGAGGAAGTAAGTCTGGGAAGTAATGTTTCCAAACTTAGCATCAAGCCTTCTCCCATCTTAAAACTGGTAATTACAGTAATGTGAAGGGCAGGTAAGTCCCGATCAGTTCATTGGGAATGATGCGAACGGCTTACGGGTGGGCAAAAGTGATTTTCACCAAGCGTTACTGAACGTGAGAAAGTAATAAATACAAGTACTTAAACCATTTAAGGATCTATCTTCCGAAAGACAAATATTTAGATTGTCACACAGAGAAGTAAATCTGCAACTCTTCATGAGAATTAGCACATTTCTTCCTTTCCTGAATAAATACTTCACCTATTAAGACTCTAGGTGGTGACACTGTTACCTTACAAGATGCCTTCTTAAACAGTTATGGGAAATTTTCTTCCAATAAAGAGAACGTTATGGGCATTGCTCATTCAAACCAGTAACAAAACTCCCACAGATATCAAGAGTGTAACTTTATCTCTGGGACAAAGAAGGAAGATTGAGATTAGATATTAGGAACAAATCCTTCCCTGTGAGGGTGGTGAGGCGCTGGCACAGGGTGCCCAGAGAAGCTGTGGCTGCCCCATCCCTGGCAGTGTCCAAGGCCAGGTTGGACGGAACTTGGAGCAACCTGGTCTAGTGGAAGGTGTCCCTGCCCATGGCAGGGCGTTGGAACTGGATGATCTTTAAGGTCCCTTCGAACCCAAACCATTCTGTGATTCTTTGAACAAAAGACAGTGAGTTGTGAACAAGTCACAGGAAAGAGTAGTTGATCAAACATAACCCAATAGCTCAAAACGGTAAGAAAAGTCCTCAGGGCTAAGCCCAACCACTATCTAATGCCTTCGCACAGCACAAGCCCCAGTATCCTCCTT
>NW_009921493.1:0-339 GCF_000696875.1 Nestor notabilis | reverse complement strand
CAACAGGTACCCGGGCAATGTTGGGCAGGGATGCGGGACCAAGGCAGAAGACACCACTGTTGTGATGAGCAGAGGAGTTTTGAGCCATTCCTTACCCACAGAGATGGCCTGGATCTGCTTGGTGACGGAGCTCCAGCGGCACACCTTTCTACCAGTGATGTCCACGCAGAGGAGCGCGCTTTCCTTCTCATCCCAGACGGGCGACTCTCCAATCCTGTAGCCCTCGCTGGCCACGCACTCGATCTTAACGGATGACATGCCTGTGGAGAAAACCATTCCGTTCTTACACACCTCTGTCAAAAGCAAGAGCATGTGAAATCCACTCCTGGGTGCTGAAAA
>NW_009921492.1:0-13216 GCF_000696875.1 Nestor notabilis | reverse complement strand
CAGGCCACGCCGGGGGGACACATCTGTACCCAGGCGCAGCCCCAGTGCCCCGTCCTCTATCCATGGTGCGGGCTGGGAAAGCGAGAGCGGAGCACGTCTGGCTGCAGCGGGAGTGACGGGGCTTCTTGCAGTCACCCGGGGCGTTTTCTTTCCAGGTGGGAAGAAACTGGCTCTCAGAAGCACTGCATATAGAGCAAGAGGCAATGAAACAGGGAAGGATGTGTCCTGCTCACGGGCATCTTATGAGAGCATCAGATAAACATGTGAAAGATGACACACACATAAACGAAGGTGGCTGCAAAACCTTAAAAAAAAATTTGTAGAGAGCAGACAATTTTTATACACTTTATAATGTTATATAAAAAGACCCAGACGAGCTGCTGGGCGGGAGTAGCTTGCACTGAGAAAAGCGAATGGTGTACCGTTTCCTTTAGGATGGGATTTACCCAGTATGGGACGTTACTGAGGGAAGAACCTCCATGTGCCAGCTCCTAGGCAGAGCCAGGCCAGCTCAGTCCCACTTTTGTCCCGCCTGTCTGTCCCCTGAGCCCTTCTCAGGCTCGGGGCTACCCCATGCTGCTGCACTGTTGGCAGCACTTCCCAAAGCCTGAAGGGTGGTAGTAGGTAAGACCTTTACCATGACCAATTAGAGGTGATCTTTTTTGCCCTAGACAGAAGCTGTCTCCCAGACTTGTTCCTAGTTTGCCTCCTGATACACACAGGGTGATGCAAATCTTTGCAGACCCTTCTGCTGTGTCTTCCAGTGGCTTAGGTGTAAGACGGCAAATGGTACAAACAATGCTTCTGCCTGGCAGTTTCAAACCCCTGTGACTATTGGTGACAGGGAAGATTTAGTTCATGGCTTTTACCTCGGCTGCGCTCCTCTCTGGCTGTGCAGCAAGGCACATGAATGTGTCCTGGTTTTGCAGTAAAACCTCAGGTGATCTGCTTTTGAACAGGTTTTGGCTCTATTCCTTAGATAACAACAATATACTTCCAAGCGAATGTAATCATAACTACACAATAGGTGACAGCTGTACACCTCTGAAACAAGTAACCAGCAGGATTTCTGCCTGCATTTCACAAGGGACCTCATATAAGTAACTGTCTGCAACACTCAGCCTTCAAATTGCTTTTTGCAGTTGACATCAGGATCCTGTTTTGTTGCTGAGATGTCAACTCCAAGATGCTTCTGGACTTCAGTGAGAGGAGGATACACCACCTACAGTTAAGAGAAAAATCAACGATTTTTGGTACCCAACTGAATATTAAACTTGGAGAATGTGCAAATATAATGCTGACAATAAGAACTTTAATATTACTAACTTGACAGCCTCTTAGCAAATTAGCTCAGTAGGTTTTAATAGCTGGTTTGCACTCCCCTTCTCTGCTCATATTCCTTATATGGGGAAAAGCCCATGTCCTTTAAGGCTGGGAGGCTCGATCACAAGCACTCCAATAAGAATTTAGAACCAAACTGAAAGCAACACTTGAATCTTGCTGGTTGCATATATACGGTGTCCCAGTTTGTCCCAGTTTTATTGCTCAGAGATGCTATTTCTGGGAAAACCAACCCAAACCACCCTCTTGCTGCTTGATCGCTACAATAAGAAGAGAAGGCTCAGCATGCAGAGCGCCAACCATGCAGACAAAACTACCAACATCTGATTTCACTGCACGGCAGTTTTTCTCTGGAATTATTCCTCCTTGCAAGACCCTGAAAAAGAAAGGACATACGGGCTTTCTAATCATCACACTCCAGAGAAAGAGTGAAGTTTGCAGTCGTGTCTGCTGCATGGTGCCAGGAGGCCATGAGCTGCATTCACACTGAGAGGCTTGTCCCACACCTGCCTTTGGGACAGACATCTTCGAAAGGAATCTTCTCTTTGACTCTTTCCTTATTTTTATGCTCTGTTTCCTACTACCTCAGTAAATGATGATATAGTTCTCATCTTCTGATGTATCTATCTGTAGCATAGAAATACAACCTGGATAAGATTAACTTGCTTTACTAATGAAAAGCAAACCAGGATATCCAAACGGCCAGATGCATTATATAGTCATTAATTGGAGCTTTTCAATTATTCTGTGACAACTTCTGTGTACAGGAATGTAATATAGAATCATAGAATAGAATCATAGAATAGTTTGGGTTGGAAAGGACCTTAAGATCATCTAGTTCCAACCCCCCTGCCATGAGCAGGGACACCACACACTAAACTATTCTGTGATATTTAGCCCCTGCAGTTATCTGTTTCAAGCAATTTTAATAGGAGTGGGCAGTCTATTTAATTTGCACTCTCTGATAGAAAAATGGAAGTAGAAACAGATTGAATGATTTATGCCAGAGTAATATATGTCATCTGTACAGTACCTGATCTATCAACTTCTTCTGATTTTTTTCCTTATTATTTCCTTATTATTTACTAGAACATTTTAATGAATATTCACCATATTACAGCAGGTGCATTTGCCATGTGCAAGTCTCTGGGCTTTTAAGAACACTCATAGCACAGATTAATCATTTGATGTTTATTTGGTACAACATACGAAGTCCAGGTTTCCTTTACCATTGCTTCTCAATCTATAAGTAAGTAATAACCTTTCCTACTTTTTGTTTGAAATAGTTGAGCTCACTTTTCGCGTATGATGGACTAACTTGGTAATTAAATCAATGGCTACACTGGGGTAATATTTAAATATTTTTATTGCTTCTGACACTTAGGTAAATCAAGTAAGCCTGGCGGCCTCTCAGGGTACTGGAGCTGTTTACATTTATAAAGTGATTTCACATCTTTGTCTAAAGAATCACATCATTATTGATAGCAAGTCAACAGTCTTTTTATATTAATTTTTCTTCTCTCTCTTTATTATTCATATCAGGAGTAGACTCCCACCAAAGGTAGTATCTGGGGGTGTTTGGGACTTACCTGTTATAAATTTACACAGATCACCAATTACTCAAAAATTTCAGAGTTTGAGATTAAGGACTCATTTGTTTCACATCCTCATCACACTGAATAAGAACCTCAACCCAGGAGGTGGCATTTCTGGGCATGTCTTGGGTGATCTCTTGTGTGCAGTGCGGGCTGTAGGGGTGCTGCTCGCACTCAGAAGCTCCAGTGCTGAAC
This sequence comes from Nestor notabilis, assembly GCF_000696875.1. NCBI lineage: Eukaryota > Metazoa > Chordata > Aves > Psittaciformes > Psittacidae > Nestor > Nestor notabilis. Next base: position 10,085 of record NW_009921492.1, on the reverse strand, counting down.
TTAGGTGCAGAATTGCAGTACATCCATCCTGTTTTGGATCCAGGCCTATGCGATTGGCTTCACATGTCTGAAGAGAAATCAGAGGTGTGAGTTCACCAGGTAATTACACAGGGTGGTTGGTTGTGTTCCTGGGAGCATCCATCCCCCTGTTAAGCTGAGAAGGAAGCCAGGCAGTTCAGACTGAGCATCTCGGTCCATGGTAGCTCCATTTTCTGAAGGGACCCAGACTCTGTGGGAGCTTTTTGACACCTCTGGTGGAAAACAAAGCCCCAATTCCACATGCTGTGTGACAGGGGACTCCACGCCAGCAGCTGCCTCGCATGGCCACACTGGTGGCCTTCCTGCAATCCATGCCCCATAACCCATGGTGGAGCAGCCAAGCCAAGCTGTTTGAGCATGGAGACCTTGGATCCAGCACTGGGTTTATGAAGTTAGGGCAATTTACAGGTTCACTGTGTGAGTTGTTTCCACTGGCAGTGATTTTGTATGTACAGTGACTGTACATTTCATCTGAACACAGCTTTTACATTAAATCATTAATTCTTTTGGCTTGCTCAGAGAGAACACAAATACTTACATAAACTTCACAAATAAATTAGTGACTCTGCTTTGTTCAGCTCACATGCAAATTTAATTGGCTGCCTGAAAATTAGCAAACATGACACAAGTTGTCTGAGGGCAATACAGGTATTGTTCATGTTTTCTGTGTGCATCTTAGAGAACACAGACTTTGAGCATGTCAGTTATGGATGACTGCAAATATGCACCCTGTCTTGTCCTTATGATACTCACTTCTCTTTCAGGATTCCTGTCTTCATTAGTCTTGCCTTTACCTAGATTTAAAGATTTTGACATAGAGGTTCTCTCCTTCTGAGCATTTTTATGGTGTTGAGAGGAGCACGGTCTGAGTGTGTTCTCAGAGTATTCCTGTCATAGAAGTAGCCCTCTTTATAATTTGTTAGCCAGACACATTTAGCATTTACCTAACAGAAGAAATACATATTAAGGCAGGTGACAGATGTCAAAGAATAACTATCTGTAATATGACAGAAGCAGTTTGCACCCTACTCATTACACGATCAAAGTGAAGAAGTCTCCAGTACTAAAGATCTCCAGTGACCTAGTGGAGCACCCTTGTGATGTGAACAGGACCAGACATGTGGGTAGACAGAATGATTGGTTATGAATCGCTTGACAACTGAGAAAGTCCTTTTATTTCTCCAGGAGTTTTTTTGCAACAAAAGGATGCAGAAATCCGCCTGCAAGTGAAACGGGGAAGGCAGAGGAGTGCTGTCTGGAAGGACATTCTGGTAATACTTTCAAGATGGCAAGTTGTGATTTCCTGCGCTATGGATGAGGTTATTTTTGGCAAAAGGAATGAGAACTTTCTGCTCTTCCTGCTTTGGAAAGAGGGTAGTGTGTGGTGTGGCCTTCTGGTGCTTTATAGTATTGTCTGTATTTTGTAAGAGCTGATTAAAACACCCACGTTTTTCTCTATGTACTCTTAGTGTTCCAACCCCATACAGGACCAGGGCGGACTGCTGACTGTAAGGAGCTTTAAAACCCAGTCTTCAGCCAAAAATGTTGCTATCAGCTGTCCTTCCCCATCTCTGGAGGACTTGTGGTGTGGTTATATTCTTCTCAAACAGTGTACACTTTATGCAACACCTCTGTGTCAAAGGAACTCCATTTGAGAAGGGTTGTACAGGGCAATGTGTGGTTTTGCATTAGATACGCTCCTTCATCAGGAAAAGCAGCTCTTAGTAAAATAAAGTGTTATGCTTTATAGCTCCAAAAAGCTGTCTGCAGTATGGTCTTCTGTAGAATATGCAGCAAAGCCCTTGTAGTCTAACCTCCATGTACTACCTAATGAATGTCTGGTTGACTGAACACTCCAAACATGAATGGTATATACACACATCAACCTGTTGTGACCATGTTGATAGTATCTCTGACTTGACCCATAGTTATCATGGAGGGTACAAAAATTGCCCAAAGGCAAAAGGACCTTCATATACAATATTTCATTCACAGAGTTTAATTTAGCTGTTTTAGAGGCTCCTCAAGAGCTAACAGTAAGAAACCTCTGCAGCCATAAGGTGTGTTAACCCTGAGAACTCTTGACAGACTCTGGAAAGAGCAGCAGCATGCTGGAGACAACAGTTGACATCCCTGCAGTCCATGGGGGCTATGGAAGAGCTTTCACCTTCCAACCCCAGAGACCTTACTCCTTGGCACTACTACAGCTCCTGGAGCTGCTTTCTAGTACATGGTGTCTTCAGAAACAGGCCTGGGCAGATCATGGAACTGCTTTGGTATAAGGTAACAGCTGCTTTTATGGAGAGAATATTTAATGTCAGAACACCTGGATAATGAGATAGTGAGATCCTTTCAGGGAGCAGAATACAAGACTACCAGCTGCGGAGCTGAAAAGTAGCCTGTCATCTCCAAATCAATGTCATGACAGGAATCTGTGCACCTCTCCATTTCAATAGCCCTATGTCTTTGGACATGGTATGTGGTAGTGGTATTTCTCATGAACATCACATTCCCAACCTCTTGCATTTAATAAACTGCTTTTCAAGAAGTGTTGACTCTGAGCCTCATGTTAAGACCAGATTATGAGAATATTGGGATGTTATTGGCTGTAGCTAGCTTTGATGAGCATCCCTTACCATGTGCCCTAGCATCTGGGCCCCAGCCTGCACAGAGAAATCCCCTGTGCATTTTCTCCAAGACGCAAAGAGTGTTTGATGATTTCCTTCAAGAGGGGATTTATTTTCCCACCTGCTGGCTCAGCTGGTGTTGGATGTTGACTCTGTCCCATTTCTTGCTTGCTGAGTCCTGGGAGCCTGTTTCCAGTCACATAGAGTTAACAGCAAAGAAAAAAGAGGAATAAGGATGGCTTATAAAAAGAGGATTGTAATTGCTCTATCAATATTTTCACAGCTTCTGTTATCATCTTTACTCTTAGTGGCCCCTCAGCCTGAGTCTAATGTGTTTGGATGTCAGTATGTCCATGTACTTTTGCTATCCACAAAAGTTCTTGGTCATTGCAAGAAGATTGAGAGGAGGCAAAAATAGAGCTGAAGGAAAGACTTTTAAAGAAATAAAAGGAGGACAAGGGCAGAGGGAGAGCTCAGATCTGGTCTGATCCAGGAGTATGCAACAAAGTGATGAGGGAAAGGAAAAGGGAGAGAGGAAAGGCAGGGAGAACCTAGAGCTGTGAGGGACCCTGTGAGGGAACTGTAGCGCATGGGATGGAAACAAATGGGCATTGAGCAGAGAAAGACAGGTCAGATGAGAAGTGAGGACTGAGGGAATTACACTGAATAAGTGCTAGGAACAGGGGGCTGGAAAACAGGAGAAATGGGGAGGTCTGGCATGGGTATCTGCTATTAAACCTCCAAATCTAACTTGCTACACTTGAGAAAAAATGTTAAATACATTGTTCTTCAAGCAGTTTGGTGTGTCTATAAACACAGACACATATTACATGGAATTTAACATGCATATATTGTATCTGTAAATGCTTCGTGGATTTAGACCCGTATATGGTATGCTGTACAGTATATTCAAGGATATAGAGCTGAACAAAGGTCTGGTGAAGCCGGTAGCATCCTGCCTGTGCTGATGGGATGGGTGCAGTGCATTGCCCAGGAGGAGCTGGTGGATGGGCAGGTCAGGATGCCCAGCAGCGGTGGCCTCAGGGCCATGCCATGCCAGCCCCTCCTTGCTCCTCTGTCGATCCCTTACGGGTCTGGTCTAAACTCGCCCAGGCTCTGGGTCCAGCCAGCTTCGGGGTCGTGCCTGTGCTTGTGTGTGTGTACGGTGCAGGGCGCACGCTGTGCTACCTGGCAGGCACCAGTTGCCATCTAGTGGCTATTTTAGGACTATCTGTGCGTGGAAAACATTTTTCCAACAAGCTGCAACCAGCAGTTGCTTTTCTGGATCAGATGTGCACGATTTGCCCCCAGAGCTTCCTGAGTGACCTGCACAGAAACAAAGGGTCTGATGGGTGTAATTGAGAATGGGCTTCCCTTTCTGCAGCGTGCACAGAGTTTGGCCTTGCTGTGCAGTCAGACAGTTACTCACCTGCCTTCTAGGTGTGCATTTTGCTGCAGGAGAGGGCTGGGAAGGTCTCAGACCCACCCGAGTGGGACATCAGCCCTGCTGAGACAAGGCTGGCTGCCCACCCGTAAGGCATCCCCCGCTTCCAAGGAGTTCAGCCCCACCGGCATCTTCACCTCCCGCTTGTAACGATTCTGGCCCCCAACAGAATATTGGAATAAGCTGGAATTTTTCTCATTATATTTTAGTATATTCACCCTTGCCAGATCCCAACCAGACCAAGACACAATATTCCAGCTGCTGGGCGAGCACAGAACAAATATTGGTCCAACGGATACATTGCGCTTTGGCTTTACACCGTCCCTCTCCCCTGGTCAATGGAAACTGAAGAGCTGGTGCAGATGGACTGTTTCAAGTCTGATGCCCCTGAGTGAAAACAAACGTACTTGGACTTCTTCCCCTTTTTTTAGAAGCTGCCAGTCGTTTCCTCCTTATTTCTAAAGTGATAAAACTAAGAAATTTTGAGAAAGGTGTGAAAAAGGGAGAGGAGCAAAAGAACGAGATCTGGGAAGGACACCCTTTATTCACTGGTGTCTTTGAACAATCCCATTATCTCAAGAAATCAACAGGACAAACCCCAAGAGAAAGATTAAATGAACTTATTTAGAAAAGTGAATACAACCCCCAATAATATTTTGCTATTTTCTTAAAAGGGAGGCTGCTACGAAGGAATGAAAGAATTTTCCTTCTCTGTCTCACAGAGTGTCTCAGCACAACACATCACCACATCCAGTACTGTGGTAGTGTTTGCTTGTCTTTGTGTTTATTTGTGATGGATTATTCCATTTTGGATCATTGACATTGTAGTACATAACCATAGCAGTAAAAATCCAATTGTGCTTTAAGTACTCAGCATTTATACCCTGAGCCTATTGCTGTTTTCAGAAGCAAAACTTCCCCAATTCTGAAAATACAAGAAAATTATATGAGCATCTACGAAGGTATAACAGTAACTGCACAGTGTTTTGTTCATGCCAGAAAAATGAAGCTAGAAATATGTAACAGTAAAGCTCTGTGAATGTGTTATATGGCACAGCTGCCTTTCTCCTTTCTTGGCTACACTTGAAGAGGCTCCTTGGTCTGTTAGCTCCAGGCTATGGCAAACTAACGTATACCTGCAAAGCTTGACCACAGGGCAAGAATCTGAAGCCTCTGTATGAAAAAAAGTCAGAAAAAAATCACAGATGTCTTACGAGTGGAAAAAACAACCACTTTCATTTATTTTCTTTTTTAAATGCAGAACTTCCCTGGTTCTATATATTTATTTCAAAACAGAATAAAACTGTGCTTTACGCTTCTTTTCAAACTGAAGCTTTCATGTTCCTCCTTTCCTTTTTCTTTTTTCTTTTTTTTTTTTTTTAGAAAATCTATGAGATGCTGAAAGCAACAAGGGGTAGGTGACATGGGGGGTTGTCAGCACTGGAGATCTGTAGGATCTAGTTAGATTCACATATTTGGAATAACCTGGATCAACCTGCCCGCTGGGTCAGCCAGCCCTTACCCCCTCCAGGAGAGTGGCTGTCACGCAGCTGACTCCAAGAGCTGCTGGTGCTGGTCCTTCATAAGAAATGGACCAACTCATTATGACCTCCAGCCCCCTCTTTGGCACTCCCATCACACCTACTGCTCACTGTAGGGAGCCGGGAAGGAGAAGGGTACAACTTTCCAGTGCCTGCCCCTCATGCATATCCCTGGTGGCTTCTCTTTTCCAGTCTGTGGTACAGCAGCCCTCCTCTGAAACTGAAAAGGAGCTGGCATCTCACTGGAATTGCACCCAGGAATGTGGAAGTTCTGTTTTACTTTGATTAAAGCTTCCTCAAAAGGCTATTTCTTGTGCTTGTAGGTGAATAGAGTTCTAAGTTCAAAATCAGTTGAAATAAGCTTTATGATCAGTTTATTTTCAAGTGGCCTTATATTACCTTTTTACTTAGCCTGAAAACTCCTAGCAGAATAGAGTTAAATAAGCACTATATTACTGAGCAATTCCTAGCTCTTGTTTATATAAAAAGAGCAGAGTGAACCTATCATTGTTTGAAAGGGAAGTTACATTCCAGATCTCTGCTTGCTTTGGGCACCGAAGCAGGAACGACTATTTAACTGTCATATTTTAAAATTTATATATTGGGAATGGTGCTGGAGTATCATGCATATGATCATGGAGCAATTTTCTCCCATGTATTCCTCTTTATTCACTCACCATAATATATGTTGACTTATATAAATCGTTGCATATCATGTGTGACATGTTACAATAAAATCTAAAAAAGGAAGGGACATCATTAGAGGGTGAAGTTGTTCAACCTACAATAGGACTGATTGATAGCTTTGATATTCATCTGTTATTCTCAATTACACCCTCGGCACATGCACGGAGGCACAGCCGGTGCCCGTGCTGTCTGGCTGTCTGATTAGCAAAGGAACCGTGTTCGAAAATATGGCTCAATTTTGGTCCATTCATGAGGTTTGCCAGGGAGGGAGGGCCCAAATTACTCTGAAATACATGGTAGAGCTCCTTATACTTTAGGTCTATTCCCCCTGGCTGATTAAGCCAGGAAAGAGCTGCACTTCGTGTGTGGCTTAGCTGGAGCCACATAAAAACGTTGTCCTTCCACAGGGAAAAGCCTCACGCAGAGATCACCATGAATGCAGCAGGGACGTGATCTCCAAACCGAGCTCATGACTGACAGAAAGATTATTATATCCCCAGTAGAAATCATATTTATTTTCAATGTATTTGGTGACATTAGAGATCAGGAACTCTCAGGCAGTTTCCTGCATTACCTTAGCTTGCTGATAGGAGATGCTGATGGTGGGGACAGAGATGCACACCCACAGCACACCTGCAACTCACGTTCAGAGCTCTCTCTCAGTAGAGTTATGCTAGCGCCTGTGAACACTCCATGAACAAAATCTAAGCTATTAGCATGGGGTGAGTGACATTATGGCCACCAGTCCCAGCAAAATACTTCTACTAATTTTTCAGTACTTGCCCTTCATCTTTACTTTCTAGTCTAAATTCATCTGGCTTCAGCTTTCAAAAACTGCATGATCTCTTCTTGGGATGTAGTAGACAGCAAGAATCCCTGATTAGTTGATAATCCACTCTTCTTGCAAGAAGCCTCCTCGTCTTGTCACAAGGAAAAGATAAACCCCACAAATTAGTTCACTGCCCACTCATACACCAGTTGCTTGATACAGAGGTACTATAAATGCATGTGAGAGCTGCTGGTGTACCTCAGTGCTCAACTTAAGCATACACAAATCCATGGCAGAATGGAAGGGCAGTTCCTCTTCCCCTCTGTGCCACATGGTGGGCAGCAGTATTAGCACAGCCCCATCAACAGAAAAGTGACCACATTAAAAACTCATCTGCAGTTCTGCTTTGTAGAGAAAATGTCAGGGTCCCTGGTGCAGCAGGGACTGTACAACTAAGCACTGACATGGAGGAAGGCACTGGCCAAGGGGCAGAAGAAAAGGGGAGGTGAGAGGTGCCCTTGCACTCGCAGCCTGACCACAAACCTCCACCCTTGGCTAATTAATTGCACAGTCAGTGCCAAAAAACTATTCCTACCCTACTAAGTTACGGCCATTTCAAACCATATTTTCCTTCCCTGGTTGTTTGGCAAGAGCGCAATGTTCCTAGCTTTAAATACAGCTATCTAGGGATAGCTCCCAGAGAGACATTTATGTTTATTATGTTTGTTCTTTCTTTTGGACTCTATTCGCAAAGCCAACAAGGATAAGAGCTATAAAGCTGGTATTTGGAAGAGGAAGGAGGCGTTAAATCAGAAATAGCTTTTCAAGGAATTTTGGTGAAACATCAGAATCTGGAAACAAAGACTAGAACGTAGACAGAATTTCCTTGGTGTTTGAACTTTCGTGTTTTAGTAGAAAAAAACCACCCTGCTTGAAACAGGCCCAGGATTTTTGTGAAGCTGATGGAAGTAATGGGGTGTGACGTACATAGCTGTGACAAGGAATCTACTGCAAGAAGCAAGCACAGTATCTTTACAAGTTGCCAAAACCTGCAGAAGGCGACACGGGCAATTTCCTCTGAGCTGAAGCTACAAGCAAATGAAATAGATGGAAGGCTGTTGAACTCGTGGAGGTAAGAGTCTTCTGAGCTGGTATATTAAATGACCGAGCAGGCAATGTTGAGAACACCTAAGTTATCAAGAGCTGAGAGTAAGCATACACTGTGTGAATGTGCAGTCACCTTTGTCGAGATGTTCACATTCAATTTTAAAACTGAAACATCTCACATGGAATGACTTTAATGGGAAGAGAACAAAAATCTACCACTTAAACTAACTCTACAGTATAAACAGGTACAGCTTCAAGGAAATCAAACACTGCTTTGGAAGGATGTGTAGAAGTCACCCCATATATCCCAGCTTCAGGGCAGCAGTTCTCTTCACACCAGTGACTCTCGGCATCACAGAGGTCCCGCTACCTTTTCCAAAAGCAAGGAATGACAAAAGTCTGTGGTGACAAATTATGTTTTCCCATTGCAGAATTTGATACAAGTATCAGGCTTCGACCACCTTTAGTGTTCACACCCCTGCATGTATTGGACTTGCATCACAGTGACCAAGAGCTCTTGGTCGTCAGGTTTTGTGGTATGAATTTTTACTGAGTTTCTGGACAGAGGAAGGCAGCTCAGGAGAGTACACAGCCTCCTAGGGTCTGGGGCCAGAGGTTGTTCTGTACATGACGCTCTCAGAACACAGGCCGAGAGAGAAGAAACAGTGGACGTGTGTATTTGGGATAGATGTGACAGACTCAAAAACACCCCCAAGACCACCTGAGAAGTAGATGTGTTACTAGAGAAGCTGTTGGAATAGAAAATCGAGGCATTTAGAGGTCTGCCAGCATCAGCAAAAACTTTGCCCTGGCTGCCGAGTGCACCTACTGACTTTGGATCAGGTTCTAGAGGGAAATGTCACCAGATGCAGAGTTACAAGCTTGCCAGACTCCATCCGAAAATGAAAACTTCAAATGAATTTTTACTGATGAGTGTTTAGTTGGTTTAAAAAAACACCACGACAAAACCCCCTAACCAAACAAAACCCATTTGTATGGCAGATAACCTCATAGTATTACAGGCTGATAACAGCAAAGAACTGTAAATAAACCTTTAAGTAGAATGCATGAGAATATATGAAGGGATACTGACAACTATCCAACAGTCAGCTAGGTATAGTTCTTCTTCTGTAAAACTCAGCAGGGGGACTTGAACTCCATCTTCCACCAGGATAGCTCCAGTTCACTCAATATTTTAGTGTTCAGAGAAATTAAACAGTTCCAGGAGAAGGAAGTGAATTAAAACCAGCCCCTATAACATAAGCAAACCCCAGCCAAGTGGTTTCAAAGTTTATTTGGGTGTTCGGGTAGCCATATTCTTGCACTAAAGGTTGCAAGAAACTGCTTTAAGCAGATCTCTCCACGAAAAACTTCCATGGCATTCCATTTCATCAGTGAAGAACAGTAGTGTTTTCCTGCATGGGGGAAGGAAAGTAGAGTTGCTTTATACAGCTGTCAAGGTTCCAGCTGGACTACAAGCCTAGCTTCTGAACAAGATGGATGTGTCTCCTGCTGCATCCCAGGGAAAACCATTCCTAAGCTCCAGCTTGTTCCTTGTACTCAAGAAGGGCTCTGGGAGACAGTGTACGACAGACTTTGAAAGCGTAATGCTTAAATACAGCAGACCACTGCTGTACCTGTAAAGTGTAATAGTAATTCAGGTGACAGGCACTTGAAACTCCTAAGCAAAGAAAAAAACCCCAAATCTAAACACAGATTGACAATGATATGGCCTGACAGAAGCGTCTCTCTTGTTGATAAGGAACAAGAAAAGCTGTTCTTGTAATCATGCAGTGAATGAAGCGTGTGCAAGTTGGAAAGTTTGTGGAATTGGCACTTTTTTGCCTCCCTTTAAGTAGAAGTGGCTCTCC
>NW_009921491.1:805-2046 GCF_000696875.1 Nestor notabilis | reverse complement strand
CCACCACCATGGGCTCACGGGGCACTGCACCACCCCGGGTGCAGGTCGGGGCTGGATAACAAGCACTTTTCCTTGGCCGTTCTGCTCCAGCACCTCGCTGGGAATGAGGAAAAACAAGCGGCTGCTTCCAAATGGATTCTGGAAGCTGCTCGGAGCCATTAGGCTCCGTATAAATATGATGATGATTGTTATTATCATTGGCACCGATGGGCCGCCGCGCACCGCGGGAGATCCCGCTCTGCCTCCCGACACAGCCACTGCCAGAGCCATTCCCGGCTCCACGCAGGGCTGGATCCCCCCCGGCTCCTGCTGAGCCCATGGGGACCTTGGGGACAGCGCCACAAGGGTGTCCCGTCCCGGGGCTGGGGGATCTGGGGAGGATGGGCTTCCCCCGTCTGCTCTGCTGCGGGGTGATGGGCCTGATGCCGGGACCAGGGGGACTTTGCCCCCCAAATCACTGTGGTTTAGGGGTCTGGGGGTCCCACTGCTGCTCCCCCTCATCCCAGGGAGTGCTCCCAAGCAGCCAACGTGGCAGTTTTCTCCTTTCCTGCCGTCAGCACATTCCCAGCCACCGCCACTCCTCCTGACCTCTCTCCTCTTCCTCCCTGCTCCACAAACTCCTTCATCCTCCTCCCCACGTCATCTCCTCTCCCACTCAAATTCCTCCTTGTATCCCAGGGGACCCCCTGGTGCCAAGGGAAGAGTTGGGCAATGCCTGGGAATGACACGGCCACGCTGTCCCCATGGACACCTCCCATGTCTGTCCCACCGATGCCGATACAACCTGTGTCACCCCCAAGCCATCTCTTTATTGCAATCATCCATCTCGGCCCCTGCAGCCACCACGATGGCTCCTGGTGTCCCCAGGGCTGGGCCAGGATGGGGTTTGGGGTCCCTGGCTCCATTTGCTCCCATGAAATTCCTCTTGGGAGCAGCAGGTCCCTGGAGCAAAGCTGAAGGAAGGAAGACCCCGAGGAAGAGGAGGGAGATGAGGACCACTTCGTGCATCACCCCAGGGATGCTGGGGACATGTGTCACCCTGCAGGCACTGGGACAGGTCGCAGCACCCCAGGGTGCTCCCCATGGCCAGGGCAGGGGGGTCCCCTCTAGAAACACCCATTGGAGCTGAACACAAGGTGCTCATGTGGAGAAGAGAAGGCTCCTGAAGGGGAGACCTCGGAGCAGCTCCAGTGCCTAAAGGGGCTCCAGGAGACCTGGAGAGGGGCTTTGGACAAGGGATG
>NW_009921491.1:0-693 GCF_000696875.1 Nestor notabilis | reverse complement strand
ATCCCTGGCAGTGTTCGAGGCCAGGTTGGACACAGGGGCTTGGAGCAGCCTGCTCTGGTTTGCACACGCAGAAGCCCCAACACGCAGACACAGGCACCCCACATGCGTGCACACACGTGTGCATAACGTGGATACACGTCCCTCACATAGGCATAAGCACCCCAGCAATCACACACACACGCAAGCGCACACCCCGACACACATGTAAGAGCGCCAACACATGTGTATGCACTCCAACACACATAGACACACCCCAACACACATGTGAGCACCCCAACGCACATGTCAAACCCCAATGCACGTGTATGAACCCAAACATACATGGACGCACTCCAACATGCACAGGCACATACCCCAACACGTGTTTACATGCCCAAAAACACACGTGCACACCCCAACACACAGGTATGAACCCAAACATACATGTATGAACCCAAACATACATGTATGAACCCAAACGCACATGCACATACTCCAGCACGTGTGTACATGTCCAAACACACATGTGTGCACCCCAACACACATGTATGAACCCAAACATACATGTATGAACCCAAACGCACAGGTACATACCCCAACACGTGTGTACATGTCCAAACACACATGTGTGCACTCCAACACACATGTACGCATCCACCAACACATATATATGAGCCCCAACGCACATGTGCACACCCCAACACACATGTATGA
>NW_009921490.1:0-1843 GCF_000696875.1 Nestor notabilis | reverse complement strand
CGGCCCCTTGGCAGCGGCTCATCCCGAGCCCCGCGTCTACTGGGCGGCCGGGGTGCTGCTGACGGATGTGTTTGGTGCAGGTTACTGGCGCGGAAATAGACCTCGCCTCTGGCTGAGCGCAGGCTAACGTAAGGGCAGAAGTGGCCTGACATCTGAAAATGCGGATAAATCCCTCCCACTCAGAGCATACGGAGCGCAGACAGACAGGACGAGTTCGCAGGGTGCCAGCCGGCCGTTGAAAACAGAGCTTCACAAAACTGCACGGCATTTATATGCAGGTGACTTTGTTAATGCTGTCCCTTTGGAAGACATCAACTGTGGACCACAAAATCCTGTTCCAGGGCCTGAGGGGAAGCAGACTTCTGTCTTGTAAAACTGTACCTGCACGCGGTCACCCTGCGACCCCCTGTAAGTAAGGGCGGACTGTCCAAGTCAACCGGGAAAGTTGCCTGTTTGGGAGAGAACTCTCGAGGCACACTCCAAGTCTGTTTAGAGAGGAGACGCTGTTTATTCTGCGCAGGGTGCTGAGGGGTGCAGTTCCACAAAGCAAGCACGCCTGATACCAGCTTATTCCTTACATTTATACACAGAAGTTACAAGGCAGTAGACTCCCACGTTTGCAGTGATTGGTCAGCAGTCTACAATCATTGGCTCCTACATTCTCTCGTCTCTGTTTCGAGACACACTGTAGATTTATTTCGCTACACGTGTTCGCGGGCAAGGGTCTCTTACTGCACAGGTCCTGAGCCCCTGTGTCACCGAGGTGGGCCTTGGTTCTGTCGACGGATGTGCTTCATGAAGATTATTAGCCCTCAAATACTTGTTTCTTGTGGCACTGGGTATACCCACAGGCGATTTGCTGTTTCTACCATGAAACATCTTTCCTACCAGCTGTGCCAGGGACGAGGCTGAGGAGCACGTTCTGGTTCCAAATGGGAACTACCCAATGGTCAATGTCACAATGCACTCCAGAGGGTGGAGAGGGGAGGTGATGCAGGAGCCCTTGTAATCACCCTGTGACCCCTCAGCTCAGTGTCCTGTGTGCACACTGCAATGGCAGTGCTCCACCTTCTCCTGCTGCTGCTCTGCTGCAGGGCTCGAGGCTTAGGGGTCTCCTCTTCCCACCTCCCTCTTAATAACTGGACTCTCAATGGGTCTGCATACTATAATACAGATTCACAGGAAGGAACAAAGAAAATCACATTTACTTGGTCCTGCACTAAAGAGGTGTCAGACTTTAAAAAAGGAGAAAATTAACCTGGGAAAGAGATGTCATCCAGACAGTGCATTTTCTGACAGCAATAAAAAGGATAAGGAATCTTCAACTTTTCAGTTAACAATGGGACCTGATAAAACAGAAGCTTACACAACTGGAGGATTTACTTTAGAAGTCAACAGAAACACCAACAGCATAGACATCCAGATCCTCACAAAATTAGAAGTTACTTTCAAGGTGCTAGTATTTACAGGCTCCAACATCACTGATGCTCATCCCATAGCTTCGTTTGCTGCTTCTCACAACATGCCAACAGTTGCAAGCAAAACCGAGACCGCGAGCACTGACTGTAACATCAAGGCTCCCTATATAATCTGTCTCCCAGAGTCACTGCTCAAGGAAGCGGAACTAGTACTCAGAACATCTCCGTTGTCTTGATGACACCCTATTTTGTAAGGTATCAAAGCCAGAGACCGGTGAGCATATACGTTTTTAGTGATCAGTGCTTGATTCTGGAGGGGGTTCTAAACCTGTGGAGAGAAGACTCATGCAGGCTTGGCTCCATGACCGACTGGCAGAAGATTCACTGTGTTTGCAATCATAGAAACATAGAATAGTTAGGGTTGG
>NW_009921489.1:20799-37767 GCF_000696875.1 Nestor notabilis | reverse complement strand
TGCCGGCTGGGCTTGAACCACGACATTTGGAAATACTTTTCCGAAGGGCAGGCCTAGTGTAGATCAGGAGCTGGTATATTCTGCTGATGGTGGGAAGCTGCACAGCAGGGCTGTTTCTCAAGAGAAATTTGCTCCTTCTGTTCTGAACTATAAAGCAGTAAATATCTACCTAGGGGAGCATTTGAAGTCTCCAAAATACATATTACAGGTTGATCGCACATTTAAATTTACCACAGGGTGTGCATTCATACTGAGATTTTAACAGTGAGCATGACTGTGATTTGACTTGCAGAGGTGCTCTCATGGATCTCTTAGAAAGAAACTGAGAAGTTTTTCCTGAAGGGAATCTCTAAATCTGTATTTAAAATCTGTTTTATTGTCACAAGCTGTAATTTCACAGTCTGTGAATACCATACAACACAGGCTAATCTGCCTTGTGTGAGGAGCTGCTCTTTGTTGTTGCTCTTCTGACAGTGATCCCTGTCAGCTTAGGGAATGGACAAAATGATTTGTTATTGTTGATAAAAGCAGTTGGTATCATCCTTAGCATGCAGAGCTTGCAGCAGCGTTGGGAAAGGTCTCACAGAAGAAATGCTAAGTGATTGTCAAGAGAAAGGATTTGAGCAGGAGTGTTTCTGGAGATGAGGAGAAGTAGTTTTCTGAATTACCAGTGGAACACATGGAGGTGACTGGCTCAAGTATTGTGACTGGAACTGGATAATGGAAGCTTGTTTTCCCAAGTGTAGGATGGGGCTCATACTGGTGCCTCGCTATCTGTAACAGCACTGTGAGACCATTAGGTGGCATGAGGTGACTGATGAAAGCATTGTTCTTTTCCCTCTGTTCTTCCATCCCTCCAAGGAAGTTGAGTTGATCACCAGGTTCTTGCCTATGCTGATGTCCTTTGTGGTGGATGACCACACGTTCAACGTAGATCAGAAGCTGCCCTCAGAGGAGAAGGGACCAATTCCCTACCCCAGCACCATCCCTGAAGCTTTCACCAAGTACGTAACCTGCCTTACTGACTTTGTGTTGTTACGTAGAGTGTTGTTACCAAAGCAAAGCAGCAAGAGCCAGCTAACACAGACAGGGGAAGATACTCTGTGTGGTAAAGTGAAGACTTCCTGGGAGGTAAGATTTAGTGCCAGTTAATCAAACCTGAACTTTTCCTTTAGCAGAACAGGTTTCCACTATGATTCCTCAAATAAAATCTACACAAAGTAATATTTCTTGTAATAACCATTCTTTTGGCAGGTTGAATATGGAATTGTTTGGTGTTACTGCTTCCAAATACACTGCTTGTGTAGCTTCCCAAGAAATGAACACGGAGTGGGTGATACTTGGTTGCAGCTGGATGAGTGTCTGTGCTTGGTTCTGAAGAGGGCTGTTGTAAATTGTGAAGTTGGCATTTTTGTCACACACTCATTCTCTGTGATAACCTGTCTCTCCAGGGGCCTCAAAAAGAGAAGGAAAACCTTTGTGTGCTCTCTTGTATTCAGATCTTGCACTAATTTCCAGCACAGCTCTTAACTGCGTGCCACAATCTGGAGTTATATCCTCAGGGTTGTATTCTACTCTGTGACTGTTGACCTTTGGGAAACTAGCAAAACAATATTGAGCTTTATATAATTTATATATATATATTTTTTTTTTTGTCTTCATCTAAAACCCAGTTTGAAGAGCACTTTGATCATAAATGCTAGTCTAAATGCTGACAAATCCAACTGTTTGAGGGCTAGACAGCACAACGTTTGTTGAATGGTAAATTTTTCTGGACCATGGTAGTGAACACAATGATCATCATCTACTCAGTCACTGAGTAGCTGCTCTTCAGCGGGTTTGAGGTTAGCTACTGCTGTAACTGCTTGGTGTGGTATTTTAAACTCTCTTAAAAGAATATATAATCTGTTTTAGCTTTATTCATTAAGAAACTTTGCTTCTGCCATAACAGATTCTTGCAGGAGAACAGAATAGCTTGTGAGATTGGGCTGTATTACATCCTTCACATCACTAAACAGAGGAACAAGAATGCTTTCCTCAGGCTCCTGCCAGCACTAGGTAAGTTTTTTTGTCTCATCTTCTGTAGCTGTTTGCCTGGTACTGGACACCCAGGAGGCAAGCAAACCTGGAGTGAAAGTGATTTCAGCATCAAAGACATGATGTTCTGCCTTTGGCTCTTCTGGTGACTTAGTTGTAAGGCCCTGCAGAAGTGGTTGGTCTTTTTTTTGTCTGCATTTAGGATATGTCTCTGCTGATCTGAGAATTTAGGGGCAGTGGCTGATGGTCAGTGGTTCCTTAGATCAAAGGTTGTATTAACAATGAGATGAGTTGAGAACTGCCTGGAATAAATCTGAAAGGTAAAAGAGCAGGAGGCTTAATTCCACTGCTGCTCATAGTAATTCCAGGTGGCCAGAATCCTGCGACTTGGCTTGGTATGGTGAAAAAGCCTGTCACAAACAGGACTGAACACAGCCTTTGTTTTTTTTTTCCCTGGCATTACCTTTACTGACTTCTCTGGGGTGAGTTGCACAAGAGCTCTGAGACAATTTTAGGAACTGCAGCTCCCAGTAGTGGCAGTGAGGGATCATTTCCCACCCCTCACCCTGGCTCTGGTGTTCTCTGAACCCTTTGCTGCACTGTCAGCTCATATGCATGGGTGAGTTTTCCACGAGTAAGTGACATGCATCTGCTCCCTGCAGGGTCTAAGGAGTGCAGAGAGGTGGATGTAGCCCTGAGCAGAGGATGCTGGCGAAGGGTAGCAGGGGACTTTGTGATATTGGCAGGAGCAAGACTTCAGCCCTGGTGAAGACATGGGCTTTCTATGTCTTCTCACCTCTCTGCTCCTAATCTTTTACGTCTGAAAGGTCAAAGCCATCTGCCTGGGCTACGTGTTTGAAAAGGGAATCTCACTTTTTTTTCAGGAATATCTGCTCTATAGTCAGGTTTTGGCACATGAGTCTCAGTCTCCTTCCTTTTCATGTTGTATAGTTGAGACATTCAGTGACTTGGCCTTCGGTGATATCTTTCTGCATCTGCTTACTGGAAACCTGACGCTGCTGGGTGAGGAATTTGCACTTGAGGAATTCTGCACCAGTCTCTTTGACAACTTCTTTCTCAGTGCCTGCTCAAGGTAATTTGGATTTTCCTCAGGGGGAAGTGAGGAAAGTGAGTTTGAAGGATACCTGAGAGAGGTTGTACTGCTTTGAACTATAACTTTAGTTCAGCAAACTCTTCACATAGAGTGGAAATGTTACCCTGATGCTGTTCTTCTTTAAGAAAAGGCTTGTATTTTGTGATCAAGTTTTTATCAGCAAAATTGTGAAGTGTTGATTATGAATTATTACCTAAACTGTAATTAATTATTTCTAAGTTGGAGTTGCAAAAGACAGTATCCTTCCTGCTTTGCAGTAGCTCTGAATATGAAGAGCTAACTTCAGGTCTTTGCACACAGAGAATCTGTTTGTATCTGTTAATTCAGTGTGCTTCAGCTGGGCCTACAGCCCAGATCCAACCCCCAGGAGGCTTTCCCAAAGTGACCACATGCTGGTGCTGCTGCCACCTCCTCCACACACACTGAGACACAAACATCCTCCTGCATGCACAGTGTGGCTTGTCCAGCAGAGAGACCAGCTGCTGCCATGTGCTATGCTTAAAACCTCCCCCTCCTTCCTCATGGGTGCTCCACTTAGTCCACTCCTTTTGAAGAATTATCTGAATTCCTGGAAAGTCTAAGGCAGGGTTAGTACTTGGTAGCACACAGGCAACAATTCTCAGGTGTCTGGGAAAATTGCAACAGTCTGTGGGGGTCTGAATTATTCTGGTGCTGTTGCTGTAGCCTTCTTGTTCTCAAGATGGTGTTTGTTGATATCAGCTCCTCTGCTTTAAATTGCTTTTTGCAGAAAGGAGAATGTACACAGACATGTGCTAAGGCTGCTGCTTCATCTGCATCACAAAGTGGCACCTGCGAAATTGGAGTCTCTCCAGAAGGCTTTGGAGCCCACCAAGCAGGTAAGAAAGGAAGCAGGAGAAAGGGAAAATTAATATCAAATGAAAGCAGCTGCCTTTCCAGATGCTGCTTTCCAAGTGTACCAAGTTATGTCTTAATCAGCTTGGAACTTCCTCTTTCTCTGTTGCTTTGTGTTAAAACATAGGGTAATTGCATGCTTAGTGTTCTAGTTAGTAGTGACATAGAATCATAGGATAGTTAGGGTTGGAAAGGACCTTAAGATCATCCAGTTCCAACCCCCTGCTATGAGCAGGGACACCTCGCACTAGACCAAGTCCAATCTGGCCTTGAGCAAGGGATGGGGCAGCCACAGCTTCTCTGGGCACCCTGTGCCAGCGCCTCAGCACCGAGCGTCTGCCTTACATCTAACCTGAACTTCCCCCGTTTCAGTTTGAACCCATCATCCCTTGTCCTATTGCTACAGTCCCTGACAAAAATGAAGCATAACTCTTCTGTTTGTTCCCCCCTAATTCTCATTCTGCAGAGTGGGGAAGCTGTGAAGGAGCTTTACAACCTACTCACTGAGAAGCTGGAGCTTCGGAAGCCGAGTCCAGCCGAAGTGACTGAGACCCCCTCCATGGAGCTGCCTCTGCCCACTGTGCCCACACCAGCCTCACGCTGAGCTCTGCCTGAGTGACACAAGAGAGGAACTATCGTGTGCTCTGCAGCGTGAAGGCACTGTGCTGCCTTTCAAGTGTCTCTGCCTACAGGGTGAAAACCAAACCAAAAGCCATTCGAGCTCTTCCAGGAAACACTGCAGATTACCCACCCCACTGGCTCTTGCTGGTTAGAAAACTGTATGCAGTGCATTGCAAAGGTTTACTTTTCTTAAAGATAGCTGAGTGTCGTCTTGTAGATCCACTTTAAAATCTGACTTTGGGGTTTAGTTTTGGGGTTTTTTTTATTTCCCAAAAAAAAGGCATATTTTTAAGCTTGGCATCTTGTATTTTTAAATTCTCCTTTAAGAACTGATCAATGAGTGTTTAACTCCATTATGGTTGAGCAGGTAGTGTGAACTCCTGAGGGCTAACCATAGCTTTCTTCATAGAATCACAGACTGGTCTGTGTTGGAAGGGACCTTAAAACTCCTCCAGTCCCAACCCCCTGCCTCGGGCAGGGACACCTTCCACTAGAGAGGTTGGCCCCAAGCCCTTTTGTCCAACCTGGCCTTGAACACTGCGAGGGAGGGGGCAGCCACAGCTTCTCTGGGCACCCTGTGCCAGCGCCTCCGCACCCTCACAGGGAAGAGCTTCTGCCTCAGAGCTCATCTTAATCTCCCCTCTGGCAGGTTAAAGCCATTGTCCTTGTCCTGTCCCTCCATCCCTTGTCCAAAGCCACTCTCCAGCTTTCTTGTAGCCCCTTTAGGTATTAGAAGGCTGAAATCATGCACGTTTGCAATGTGCAAATGTATCTGGTAGCTACTTCTGGATAACGAATACATCATCTATTCCAACTCCCTTCCCTACCTACTTCTGGATAATGAGTCTGTGAGCCTGAGTCAGGTTTATAAATGGTTGGCAACGAGAAAAACAGGCAGCACTTGAGCCAAACATTATGTTCAGCAAATAAGGCTGTTTTGCCATAGACAGGTTTCTTAGAGCCCCTTTAGGCACTGGAGCTACTGTAAGGTCTCCCCTTCAGGAGCCTTCTCTTCTCCAGCTGCCCCAGCCCAGCTCTCTCAGCCTGGCTCCAGAGCAGAGCTGCTCCAGCCCTCGCAGCAGCTCCGTGGCCCTAAATGCACTTCATTTGTTAGTTTGCTCTCTGGCTCTTTGGAGAAGATGATCAACAGAAGGAAATGTCAGAGGAGAAAAGCTCCACTGATACCATTCCCTGTTTGAGGTTCTAGCTCTTCTGGTGCATGGTAGGACATGCTGCATTAGTCACAGTTGCCCACCACTGTCACAAGACCAAGAAGCAGTCAACAGCCATCTTCTCAACAAGGTTCTTGCAAAGAAGGCCAGAAATTGAATCATTCTCTTTCCTTTTCTCCAAAGGAGTAGCTTGAAATGAGTCCTAGAGCCAGCGGGAGAAGATAAAACCAAGACGCTAGCACATTCTCCAGTGACAAAAGGGTTTGAGTGCAGGTGGGGTGAAATTCTGACTGAAAAATAGCCTGTTCTTCATGGCTTGTTTGTGTTGCTGTCTGTACTGCTACAGTTAATTCCTGTTCTGCTTTTACCACAGCCTTGGGTAGAGTGTGCAGGAAGATGGACATGGGAGGAGAATGGGTTGTGTGAGTTTACAGTGCACTTTACACTGTTTTCAACAGGTACAATGTGCCTGAAAAAGTCTGGCCAGTCCCCTGTAAGCAGGAAGCTGTCTGCATGGCTTTCTCTGAATGGCAGAGTATTTCAGGTAGGAAGGATGTGTGGTCCTGACTCGGAGCAGGACCAGCCGAAGTGAGGGTGCTCATGAGGAGGACTTTGTATTTACCTTTGAGTTTCACAAGATTTCTGTTGGGCCATTTCTCCAGCCTGTTGAGAAGGGTGGTCCCTTTGAACAGCCCTGCCCCATGTGTCAGACATGCCCACAACCTGGTGTCCTTTGCTGAAGGTGTGTTCTGTCTTCAGGCTCTAAATAGAGGCATTGAAGGATATGAGCTCCATTGATGCTCCCTGAGGAATGCTGTGAGTAGCTACAGCTGGGCTTTGTGCTGTAAATCACAGATCCCTGTGTGTCCTCCCTGCTTCCTTGCAGCCACCTGAACTGTCTCAAGGTGATGTGGCTGTGTTTTTCCCTCAGACAGTTGTGTCAAAAGCCCCTGAAAGTCAAGGTAAGCTACACACTGTGCTCCCCCCATCCACCAAGCCAAGCATCTCTTCAGAGCAGGTTATTTGGTTTGTCCAGCACAGTTAACCCTTGGGATTCCCCCTCTGTGCTGACCATGCCCTGTCACTTCCTTCTCCATCATGTTTCTGGATATGATTTTTTTTCCCCATCATTCCCTGTTTCCTGGGACTTGAGCACTCCCAGTGCCAAATCCTGCTTGGGAGGCTTCTCCATTTCCCAAAGCTGTGTCCAAAACAAAAACCAGATGCTGGGTAAGTAGGGATGGAATCCCTCCCCAAAGCTGCTGTCTCCCTCTTGGCATGGTTTTCTTCCTCTTGAGCTCTCAGATGCTGCATGTGGAAAGTGAGTGTCACTTCTTTTCATCACCTTGGTGCTTTATTTCTCCCTTTATGCAGGGACCTGTCTGTATCTTGTGGGCAATAGGGAGGTGGGTTAGGTTTGTGGATGGGCAGGGGCACTGTCCTCTAGCCCACACCACTTCCATGCACCTCCTCTGCACTCCAGCTCCCCAGGTCAGTGTTGCCTTTGGCAGCTCACAGCAGTTCAGGCATCAGACGTGTTGGAAGCAGGATCTGGGTATAACAATCATGTTTTTCTTGCAAAGTTTCATTTAAACTGTCATGGTAACTGACACACAATAACATCCCACGCTGCTGGCAAACCTTTCACAGTGAACTTACTCAGGCCCCACGCTCTGCTCAGACTCAAAGGTTTGTGGGGAGGGTTCTCTTGGTAACTAAAGGTTTCCCTTAGCCACATGCTGACCACTCTTGCAGCATGAACTCCTTTTAATCCAGGCTGTGTGGTTTACTACTTGATGGAAAGGGCTGTCTGTACACTGAGATACATGCTGGGGATTTTTCCCAGGTTGTTTAAATCCATAAGGGAATCGAGTCCAGAGCACAAACTGCCCATTACTTGTGCTGGTGGCTGCTTGGGCTGAGGGTGGGAAATGTGGGCATCTGAGAGTGGGAGAAACGTAAGGGACACTTTCCAGGAAACATCCTTTTAGTAGTGAACAGAGTGATCTGTTTCCATCCTTTGGGGTGAGAATGATTTCATCTCGGTGCCAGAAACCACACACACACCTGTGGGATGTGTGAACCTCCACAGAGCAGAGGCCAGAGCTGTGTGTGGGACACATAGAATCATAGAATACTTTGGGCTGGAAGGGACCTTAAAGCTCCTCAAGTTCCAAGCCCCTGCCACGGGCAGGGACACCTTCCACTAGAGCAGGTTGCTCCAAGCCCCTGTGTCCAACCTGGCCTTGAACACTGCCAGGGATGGGGCAGCCACAGCTTCTCTGCGCACCCTGTGCCAGTGCCTCAGCACCCTCCCAGGGAAGATCTTCGTCCTCAGATCTCATCTCAATCTCCCCTCTGTCAGGTTAAAGCCATTCCCCTTGTCCTGTCCCTACATGTCCTTGTCCAAAGCCCCTCTCCAGGTTTTTTGTATGTTCTGCCCAGATCAGTTTGATTCCTGTGCTGAACGGAAGTGGCTGGGTTTGAGAAGGCACATCTCCACGTCTGGCCTGTCTTTGTGGGGGGAACACAAAGCTTGGGTTGTCCTGAACTTCACCCCATGGTCCCTGTGCTCTGGCTCTGGAGCAGCTCAGGTCTGTGGCTGGAGCTGCTCTGCAGGGATGCATGAACCAGGTGCTGGTGCTGGCTCCCTCAGTGCTCCTCCAGGAATGCAGCTCTGCCTGGTCTGTGGAGTGATGGTTCCGTGCAGATGGACAGAATTACTCCTTACTGCTGGAATACCTGGAGCCTCACCAGATTATTCTTGCTATGACAGCAAAGGTTGGCTGCTGGGGCAGTGTGTGGTGGAAGCAGTTAGATGTGTCTTCCTGGCCTTCCGCTGTAGAGAAGTGCATGACTGCATGGTAGGTACTAGTTCTCAGTGTGCACCTTCCTCTGGGAGCTTAAACCAGGGTATGACATGACCATCACCCTGGTTGGCCTGTGCTCTTAGGGGTCCTGGGCATTCTGGCTCTGTCTGTGGTTCAGCAAGTGTGTTCCTGCTTCCCTGAGGCCCCTGGGGCTGGGTGATACCTTTGTCCTTGGTTTATTGCTCTGTTTTGGGGGAAGGATATGTCCTTCACTTGGCAATGCACAGCCCTTCACTGACCAGCACCAGCTGCCTGACCTGCTGCTTCAGCTCTGGTGTGCTGTGAGATGTGCCTGACCTTCACAGCTCTTCCTGCAGCTCACCAGGGGTGTTGCTCAGTGGATTTCTCCAGGAGGAAAGGAAAGAGGAGCAATGGGACAGCAGCACCCTCCCTGCCTGCAGAGCCACCCCACAGCCTGGCAGGCAGAAAGAAGACACCGGTGTGGTGCTTGCTGATGCTGTTTCAGTGCCTTGGTGACCATCTACCATGTCCTGCTTGGCTGGAACATGCTCAACAAGAACATGAGCGTTTAGTACTTCTCTACTACTCAGGTGCCCGATTTCCCTCTGAGATCCATCCAATTTAGGCATTTAAACCTTGGTGTTTTGACAGGGGACTGTGTGTGTCCACCTTTAGGAGACATCTCAAAGATTTAGGTGGTTTATCTTTCAGGCCTCATTTGCTCTGAAGCAGTGAAAGGAGAATCACAGAATAAGGAACAACGAGAACAAGGAGCCTGGCAGATAGGGAGTAGCTCCTGTTAGGACAGAGCATCCAAAAGTCTGTCTTCTGAAGATGCCTCTGGTTGTGCTGCGGCCTCAGTAAGATCCTTAATGGTGCAGTGAGAAACTTCATGGCACCAATTTCCACCCATGAGAGGAATTCTCTTGTTCAAAAAGAAGGCTAGATGCTGACAGCCTGCAACTCCTGTCCTTCTGTGGATTAAACCTGAATTGGTGGAAAAGAATAGCCCTGAAATCATCCTCTTGGATGCCAACTTCTGGTTTCCGACCCATGTTTCCCAAATACTCCCACAAAAGCCACAGGATCCTTGCAAGGGTGTTTCTGGTAGGCTGTGACTTACAGGATAATGAGAGGTGGGGACCCAGCAGTTGGAAGGCATTGTGCTGCATCTTCACAAGGCTGAATGCTCAACAGCATCCGCTTATTGGCAGAACACCCTGTTCTTAGTGCTGTGGGCAGTGGATCCATGGAAAAGTGGTTGGGGAACAACGGGTTGTGATGCAGATGGCTGGAGGGAAGATGGCCATTTAAAAGGAGTGTCTAAGTCTGGAGCAGATGCTGCTCAGCAGAAAAGTGAGTTATCACTGTCCAAGATACTGTTCTGGTGGAGCTGATGTATGGTTCAGGCTTTACTATTGCCTTTAGGTTAACTCTGATGAGTTGTGCATGGTGGGGGACTTGATATGTGGTTTCTCTTGTATACAAGGATCCTCTTATTCAGCTTTCTTGGGATTTATCTGGCTTTGACATTGGAAGAGTTGCATCTAGCCCAGAAAATGAAGTGCCACAATCTTGTTAATTCCTTTTCAGAATAGTTAAGCCATTTGAGGATGGAGAACACCAATTTTGCCTGCATATCAAGATACTTCTAGCGTAGATCTCCTTACACTGGGGTTGTGTCTCAGGCAAAGGGAGGTGGTGGCTGGAGGTGACCAGCAGCAGGGCTCTGTGGGGCAGGGGACAACACCAGAGGGAGGTTTAGAGACTTTCTGTCCTTTATTGCAATCGATTTTTCTTTGGTACAAGCCTGTCCTGGCATACAAATGCCATTGTAATACAGCTCTGAAGAGTGTCTCCTCTTGCTTTCTCACCTTCATTTCCCATTCAGGCTGTTACATCAGGAAGGGCTGAGCCCAGCAGGGCTTGTGGACCAGTCCAGGCTGTGAACCCACAGACGTGCTCTGGGTATCCTTGCAGCACACGCCAGGCTCAGCATTAACAACAAGGGGCAAATCAGCAACTTGGAGCTTCAGGTGGATGTGAAACATGGATTAAGGGCAACTCCACCCAGGTTCTGGTCACACTCAGAGTTGAGGACACTGAGACAGGGTTTCAGCTCTATGGTTGCTCCAGGCTTTGCCATTCGTGGGTATCTTCTGCATTCACTGCTCTTTCGCAGGTCCTTTCTTCTCTACTTCTTGCCTTTGGGTATATGGCACTTACTGCCATGATCTTCAGCTCCATTGTCTTCATCATCTTCACCCCCTAATAATCACATTTTTTCTGTCAGGAGACACTGATTTGGGGAAGTTTCTTGCTTTGTAGGGGAATTTTAAACCCAGCTAATACCATCCTCTGGAGTGCAAGAAGGACCATCACTGAATAGAGAGTCCATCAGCACGCAGAGACCACACTGAAGAGAACAAGGTCAGTCCAGCTTGAAGGATAACTTCAGAGAAAGCCACTAAACCATCAGTGTGGGTGGATTTTGGCCTGCTGGACCTGCAAGGGGAGTCTGATGAGAAGGACAAAGCTGAACAAGTGGATGCAGTGAAACCAGCTTCCTTTTCTTGCAAAACAATTGCATAAGGGGCAAAGGTATCTCACCTGGGCTTATAGATTGCTACTGCCCCTGATCTGCTCAGGGAAGAGGAAAAAGCATCAGGATTTGACCACAGCTTCTGCATTTGTGCTAAAGGCAGCAGCCCAGAAGTGGGTATCTGTGCCTTTACCTCCTCCAGGTTCTGTGAATGTCAGTCTATGCAATGAAGTAAGAAAGATAACCCCTGTAACCAGTCCTGCAGCTTGAGTCACACTAAACCCTTGCTGGTTCTTGTATCATTGCCATAGAAAACCAGTCCAGAACTCAGGACACAATTATGATTAATAGTATGTTTCCCCTCAGACTAGCATCAGTTTGCTGTGCCAAAGCTGTGTTGTCTGATCAGGGTTAACAGAATGAAAAGTGGTGAAATGTTTATAAAACCCTGAAGCTGAGTCATGAGCAATCTGATACAAAGCAATCTGGTGATGAAGCGTGCAAGTTTCACATTGCCACGTTTCCAACCACATTTGTAGGTAGAAGCAATTCAAAATCCTCTGAATAACCATGTCTCCAAGCGTCTGTTGTCTTTTGTCCACTTGTGTGAGGCTGTGGAAGCTGCTGACAGTTTCTGCACTACATCTTTTTTCTTTTTAACTCTGAAAATACATTTTCCTGCCTGCTGAGATCTGTTCTCTGCTGGCTCTGTTTGCAGCTCTTATTTCCCCTCTGGTTCCAGATCAGTTATACTACTACTGAGCTTAGGAAGGTAGCACTGATGTCAGTGAGAGGGGAAGGAGAGGACTATGTACAGTTCTGGTGTCCTCAACATAAGAAGGACATGGAGCTGTTGGAGCAAGTTCAGAGGAGGCCATGAGGATGATCAGGGGCTGTGTGCTTCTGTCCCTTTCTGCTTGTGTGCATGTTCTATAGTGCTTCCCCTCTTCTGTTTGTGCCCTGGAACATTCTGGGATGCACTGACAGTAACGTGATCATCTCAGACTTAAATTATCATGCAGGGGGTAAGGACAAGGGGAATGGCTTTAACCTGCCCGAGGGGAGATTGAGAGTATCGCTGAGGCAGAGGCTCTTCCCTGTGAGGGTGCTGAGGCGCTGGCACAGGGTGCCCAGAGAAGCTGTGGCTGCCCCATCCCTGGCAGTGTTCAAGGCCACGTTGGACACAGGGGCTTGGAGCAACCTGCTCTAGTGGAAGGTGTCCCTGCCCGTGGCAGGGGGTTGGAACTGGATGATCTTAAGGTCCTTTCCAACCCAAACCAGTCTGCAGGTGATGTTTATTCCTCTGAGCTGCCCATGAAGCCCCATTGGAAATGTCAGAGTTGCTGGGGCAGGGTCATTTCTGACCTGTGAAACAAAGCCTGGGCAGCAACAGCAAAACATCTGGTCCCATAGGTCATAGCCAGGCTTGTTACCAGCCCATGGTCTGCTCCAAATGAGCACCACGGTCTCTGATATAGAGATTTAATCTCAATAGAGATTAAACATATAATTACAGAGGGTTTTTTACAAGCAGGTTCCTTGAAGAGTGGCCAAAGGGCAGGGAAGGGAATCTGTTTTCCATCTCGCCTGTCCCAGCAGGACAGCACTTGTGGGCTCTGGCTGAAGACACATGTGCATGGAGATGCAGGAAGCATCCCTGCAGCTAACAGGGTCCAGCCTGGGGTACTTGAAGACCCTGAGACCCCAGATCCACCTTTGTTCACACTGTATCTACACAGAGGTATTTCCACTTGCAGGTACTTTTGGCCTGACTGCAGCCTGGGGGTGTCCCTGTATCTTCTGGATGCCACAGGAATGAACCCCATGGCCTGTTGTAGGAGCTGCTTGGCCTGATCTTTCAGTTTGGGCTGTATGGGCAGGTTTGATGTTTTCAGTCCTTGGTCATCCTGTTAGCTAGAGGAATCCTGCAGACTTTGGGCCCCATACAAGGGGAATGCAGGTCACCGTCTTTTCAGTGAAGCTCAGAAGTTCCTTCTAAAAAGCCAGTAAATGCAACAGGTCAAACACACAGTTTAGGTCAACCCTGATTTACTGCAACAAAAGAATTGTGATGCAGTTTGGAGGTTGTGTGAGCTCTGGGTCAATGGTGAGCCTTGGCAGGGTGGGTTTCCAGTCTGTTGCTTATGCTGCCCTCCAAGAAGCAGGTAGAAGAGTGGGGTGATGGCTGCTTCCAAGGGAACTGAAGGAAGGTGATCTTCGGTGTTGTCTTTGGGGCTGCAATGAATATAAATACTGACTGGCCTCTGTGTTTTAAAATCTCCTTAGCAGTAAAGAGGCCCAGATTGTCACTCAGCAGAGAGGGGAATAGGCCCTCAGCAGCAGAATGACATAGTCCTGTTCCTCAGCACCTTTGCTCCAACAATACACAGCCCAAAAGATAGGAATGCTGCAGCAGCTGGGAAGAAAGGCTCAGTAACTATTCAAGCACTCTGTGTTTTTATTCCAGCCCAGCTACCCTGGACTGAGTGCCTCATTTCCACCCTGGATTCACAAAGGAATCACAAACCTGCACATGCTGCTGCTTCGGAATGAGGTTTTATGAAAGCAGCTGTGGCCCAGCTTTGTCACCGTTCCTTTTGTGCCTGCTTAAACTGTGAGTGGAAAGATGTGTCCCCTCCATGGGTTTCTGTCCAACTAAACTTTGTATTCCAGGGCCTGCTTTTCAGTTGCTTTTGTTCTTCAGAGCCCACCTGGGTTCTAGGCTCTCTGGCCTCACCTCAAGTCCTGCTCCCCTCTCCCTTCTGGCTTGGGGAAGCTTCTTTCCGTGCCACTTCTTTCACGCCTTCTTCATCCACATTTGACCTCTTTGCATTTTTTGCAGAGTTGTCTGGAAACAGCAGGAACGAGACACGATGCATCTGAGCAGCGCTGGCTCCTGATTAAAACCATTTGCAGAATGATGGACAACTCAAGAAGCTGATCAAGGCTCTGGCCTGCATGTAAGGTCTGCTTCAGCACTCGGGTGCCTGTGTTACATGATAGCCTTGTATATGCATTTCATTGGCATATCTGTCTTGCACTGCTGACTGTCACTATCTCCTTCCCTGTGAGGGTGCTGAGGCGCTGGCACAGGGTGCCCCGAGGAGCTGTGGCTGCCCCGAGAAGCTGTGGCTGCCCCATCCCTGGCAGTGTTCAAGGCCAGGTTGGACACAGGGGCTTGGAGCAACCTGCTCTAGTGGAAGGTGTCCCTGCCTGTGGCAGGGGTTGGGACTGGAGGAGCTTTAAGGTCTCTTCCAACACAAACCAGGCTGTGAAAGTGTGCACAG
Organism: Nestor notabilis; assembly: GCF_000696875.1. Taxonomy (NCBI): domain Eukaryota; kingdom Metazoa; phylum Chordata; class Aves; order Psittaciformes; family Psittacidae; genus Nestor; species Nestor notabilis. The sequence continues at coordinate 23,290 of NW_009921489.1, read as the reverse complement.
CCCAGGTGTTAAGTGCTGCAAACCCTTAGGAGTCCCCACTGAGTTTGCTGACTGCTGCTTGTCTCTACTGTGACAGTATTTGTACAAGTCAAAGGACCTACACAGACGCTTCTCCCACCAAACCTCTCCAGGTCAACACCAAGGCTGTGCCCTTGGGCTGAATTCATGCACCAGTGCAGGCTGGGGGCAGAGGGGGAACAGCCTCGTGTTCAGCACCACATCTGTGTCCCACCCTGCCCTGCCCTCCCAAACTGGGCTTTAACTACCCGAAAATCAGCTTTTCCAGTCACCCAGCTGTTTGGAAACCAAGTGCTGCATTAAAGCTGGGGGCTCCAGCAGTAACGCAGGTTGTGGCTTTTCTACCTTACGTAGTATTAAGATAAATTGGTGAATTTTTTAGCAAACAATCGTGTATTAAAGTTTCAGTAACTTTTTCAAGACTCAAAGATTTTCAGCCCTCAGAGATGTTTGCTTGAGCACTGAGGATGTGAAAGGGCACGGGCAGCCTGCTGGATTTTAGACAGAGCAGTAGTCAATCAGGACTGTGATGTCCAGCAAGAAGCAGATGTTTACAAATGATTTTGTGTTCATAAGATGGAGCCCCTAATGCAAAACTAGGAGAAGTTGCAGTGAGTTATCCTGCTGCTTCACCCCATCATCTCTGTTTTTGTGCTCTCTCCTGGAACAAAGCAGTCACGTTTTCTTTACTCACTGTGAATTGCATATGTATCAAATACCAAATATCAGTGTTGTCTTTAGTCTAAACTCCCTCACCACGAATGACTTGTACCAAGCATCAGAACCCATCTCCCGCAGCCTGGCAACTCTCTCTGTTGCTATAGGAACGGCTCCGTTATCCTTTGGTGGAGAACCTTAAGTATCCTGGTTTTTGTAGCTGCTGGAACACCTCCAGACCCCGCTGGTTTCATTCACTTGCTCACTCCCTTCCATGAGATCCTCTCCTCCCAATATAGAGAGTTACTCAGCACTTCTGGAGTCATAATGAAAGAGCATGAGTTAGCTGAGGGAAAGTCACACCATACTTTGAGGTGCACATTGACTGGGACACTGATACTGCTGTTGGGTTTATTAAATATGCAAATGTACTGTGTAATTAGCATCCTTTAATGGGCATTGAAGTGGTGTTTAATAGACAACTATCAAAATCTCTCGCTTCTGTACACTTGTCTGCAGTTACATACCAAAGGGCAAAAGTTCCTGAGAAACTTCTAACCTCTGGTGTAAACCCACAGGTAAAATAATACGAGTTAGTGGGAAGCAGCTTCCTTGTGGTACATTTACTGTGACATTGTGTATTATGTGGCTGTCACACTTGTCCTTGAAGAACCACAGTGACCACAGCACATTGAGCCCTGCTCTGTGTGGGGAGCAAGCCCAGTGCTCCCTGTGTTCATGGAGAAGCTGTGGAGTTGAAGATCACAGGAGTTGCTGTATCAGTGACCCTCATCTGGACCTCCTTCTCTGCACTGAATTGGTGCAGCTCATAAAATCCCAGTCTGTTTTGGGTTGAAGGGACCTTAAAGCTCATCCAGCTCCAACCCCTGCCACAGGCAGGGACACCTTCCACTAGAGCAGGTTGCTCCAAGCCCCTGTGTCCAACCTGGCCTTGAACACTGCCAGGGATGGGGCAGCCACAGCTTCTCTGGGCACCCTGTGCCAGCGCCTCCGCACCCTCACAGGGAAGAGCTTCTGCCTCAGAGCTCATCTCAATCTTCCCTCTGGCAGGTTGAAGCCATTCCCCTTGTCCTGTCCCTACAGGCCCTTCTCCAAATCCCCTCTCCAGCTTTCTTGTTGGCCTGTTAGGAACAGGCCTCTTTCAGTTCCCTTAAGCAAAGGTAGGTTGATCAGTCTGCCTTCTTGCTTTTAGATGATCCTAGTAATTAAATAGTTGCTGAGGGTTTACTGTTTCGCTTATTGAAAAATTTCACTGGAATAACCTGAATTTTGAGTAAGATGGTGTTAGAACAGGGGGCAATTTCTTGTTCTACTTACACAGGTGTCTAAACAATAGTGGGTTATGGTTTTGTCCTGCTAGATATACCAGGCATATGTATTGTCTCGTGTCCTGGGCTCTCCATGGGGGAAGGAAGGGAGATGCTGAGAGGGTCTGGTGTCACAACAAGGTCTTGTTGGAGCATGATCCTACACTGCTAAACAGAAAGAGGTTGAGGGGCTGGGAGAGGAGCTGTGTCAGGGAAAAGACTGGAAGCCGTTTCCTGCACACCAGGTACCCACCAGAGCTTCCCAGCATCTGAAGATTTAGGTAAGGAATAATAACAGAGCCAAAAAAACCAGTGTGAGCAAAGTGAGCAGTAGACAAGGTTTCTCAGCAATAGAATACTTGGAAACACTCCCAATCAACACTGGCTCGGTGCAGCCCAGACCTTGAGCCACAGGGAAGACGCAGCCGGAGAATCCCGAGCCACTGAGGGCGTTTAATTCGCTCCTCGCAGGCAGCCGGTGCTCCCGG
>NW_009921489.1:484-20768 GCF_000696875.1 Nestor notabilis | reverse complement strand
GGCCCCCCCCCCGGCGCGGGTCGCAGGGCTGCTCCTGCCATCCGAGTGTAGGGAGCTCATGGCTGCGGGGAGATGCAGACAAAGCACGAGTGAGAGGGGAACCGGAGGGATGGAGTCCCACAAGATGTGATCCTCCCCGTGAAAGGAAGCGTCCGTAGCCCCTGCAGCTGTGTTTGTGCTGCTCCACGCCCCAGGCACCAGCATCTCATCCCCGCGGGAGATTCCGGCAGCGCAGATTCACTCTGCACAAAGCCCAGCCTGCAAAGGCTCCTCTCCAGCTCCCAGACCTGCGCCCCGCCGGCTGCCTCCCCTTGCTCTCGATCCAATGTCACCTGCAGCCAATGAAGCAGACCCCGAAGTGCCCCGGATGGATCCCAGGATTCTCATTTTCCTCCTCTACGTGATGATCCTTCACGAGCTGGTGAGCGGCTGGATGGAGTACCAGAAGCAGATAGCCAAGCCAAAGAAGCAGGCGGGTCCAGTCTGGTCTTCTAGGTGAGTTAATGCCCGTTATGTATCCAAAAGGGGAACAGCTCAGGTGTGCTTTGATGGGGAGGACTGCCTTTTGTGTGCATACCTCAGTCCTTATAGCTGTGTATGTGTTGGGTATCATCTGTTGTTTGTGAATGCACAGAGGTAGGATTAAGGTCTGTTAATCTTTTGAGCCTGTATTGTCTGCACAGATTGTGCATTTGACACGCAGATAAAATGCCTGTGATTTGAGGTTTTTGTGTGTGGAAATGTGCTGTAACTCAGCATATTTCCTGTGACTCAGGTTCCCCATCAGCATACCTGGAAGAGAAAACTCTGGGTAGCAAAAGAAGCTACGCTTCATGCGTGATATTCATCAATGAGGCACAAGCCTCTAGAGACTCCTCACAATTCGAGTATTTCATGTTAAATCACTAGTGTGCATGTCACTATCTCACCGTCTCCTCCCACTCTCTGGGCTGTGCCCACTACACTAATCCCTGCCCTGTTTTCTGCCCAACAACAGGAAAGAGCTGGAGAAACAAGGACATAAAAGATAAACACTGCATGTCCTTAAAATGCAGATGTTTCTGCAAATACTGTTTACATCTTGTTTGCTTGTAATAATTGGTCTCAGTATTGTTGGGGTCTCATAAAGAAAGATGTATCGACAGCTCTCCATTGGCTGTGTGATTAGAGACTCACACCCCAGCATCCAAAATTCACCTCCGGCCAGATTTTGGGCAATGATAGACAAACACCTCATAGCTTTGGACCTGGAAAGACACCCGTGACCCAGTTTGCTCTGGGTCTGACAGCTGCAGCAGCATGCAGAGCTCACAGCTCCTGATCCTAATCCTCTGACGTGCAGCAATCCCCTCCACAATTCCAGCCCCACGTGCTGCACATAGGTGAGACCACCAAGAGGAAGCAGGAGCCAGGATGCAGCCATGGCTTGCTGGAGATCAGCGGCCAGCAGACACCAGCCTCTCCATCTGCAGCTCAGGGATAGATTCACTGGCTGCTTTTCCAGCCCAGCAAAGCTGAAGTGCACCTTGCACTGTCTGGTGTGGTACAAGTGAAATGATGAGCCCTGGGAACGCAGCCATGGGTGGAGACAGCTCCAGAGCAGAAATAGCTTGAAGGCGACGGGGCTGGTTGGTGATAACTGAGGTTAGAGGCAGATTTCCTGCTGTCAGGGAGGAGTGCAGAGAGGCATTGGGTAATAACTGACATGAGGTCTGAAGTACCCCAGTGCTAGCAAAAAAGACACAATGCAGAAAACCTAAAGGAATCATCTTATTTACTAGAGACCACCAAGCAATTTGCATCAAACAGCCAGGATTAGTATCATAGGAATGATCATGGGGGTTTTTAAGAGGACCTAAGGGAGTTAGGTACCCTGTTAAAAATCTCCAGGGGTTGCCATCTAACCCAGCCTCATCTGGGGAAGTGGGACTGAGCTGGATGAGTTGCACAGGGCCCCACATCCTGGAGCATCCCAGCCATCTCCATCCAAGCAGATCACAAAACCTGTCCCTGACCTAAACCCCGTCCTGAGTCCAGCCAGCTTGGGAAAGCAGAGCTACCAGGTCTATGTGTAAGCATGGGCCATTCACAGGTTGCACCATGAACAAGTGAAGCTTTGTGCCCAGAAACTGGAAAATCACAAGATGAGCTGGGGTCCTCTTGGTGGAATTAGGATTGTCCTGTGTGGACACCCTGATCCTGGTGTAGCCCATGCTCATGCACCCCCACTGCAATGATGCTGAAGCTTTCTTGAGTGATAAGCACCCAAGAGCAGGTTTCCAGTGCTCAAAGAGCACAGCTGGAGCCAGATGTTCCACCCATCAGTATGGGCTTGGGCTTAGAAAATGCTCAGAAGTGGTTGCCACATTTATAGCCTGGCTCTGCAAAGAGTTCAAGCCGTGGCTCAGCAGCGCTGGAAGCTCCCTTGTGCCTCACTTTAGGCCAGGAGCACCACAGCACAAAGCCAGCTCACAAGAGAGGTTCATAGCACTTGGCTTAACGCTGGACCAGGTACCATCCCTCCACTGCAGCCCAGCCCAAGAATCACCCGTCCTCTTGCAGCTGATACAGCACAAACATGAAAGTATAAAGAAAGCTGCAATATCAGCTTGGATTGAATTGTCAGGAAATGTCTGTACGCCCACACCTGCACCAGATTGGGAGTATGGATCTGGGGCACCCGGGTGAGCTCATTCCTGCGTGCTGGAATGCGATGTCTGCTCCCCCCGTGCGCACCCAGCGCTGCTGGGTACCATCTGCAGCTGGGAGGAATGAGAGCGAGGGGCTGGTGTGGTTTGGGATCCATGGATTGCTGATGCTTTAGGAAGGATTTGCCTTTCAAAGGTAGTCGCCCAAACCCTTCTCCTAAGGGCTTAAATGTGAGCCACCAGCAAGACCTCCTTGGAAGAGATGGATTAAGGCCACTCTGCTTCCCAGCACGGCTTGGAACTGTGGAGGTGAGGCTTGATCTCCTGCCACAGGGCCTGAGCTGCCACCTCCCCTGGTAAAAGTAATTAACTTGAAAAACAATTAGGAAATGAAGCCACAAAGCAGCACGTTAATGAGGACATGGGAGCGCTCCCCTGGCTGCAGCCTCAGCGCGGGCAGGGATTGCGGGGCTCTTCCTCCTCCCGTGGCTGTTGAATAGTAACAAGCTGTTGTAAAGCAGCTTTTCTCACATTCACAGCTTTCCCACAGCGCTGTCTTCCTCCGCTCCTGGCGTGGCTGGCGCTCCCCACGCCCTGCTCCATTCATCCACCACTCCTGGAATCCAGCATCGCTCCGCTCGCCAGGAGCCTTGCCTCTGCCGCTGATGGGCATTGAGGAAAGGATATGGATGGTTTATTGACCACTGGGAGCACAGGAGGAGGACTCTGAGCTGCATCTGGAAAGATGTCTCTAAGAGCCAGACCCAGCCCTTTGTGCAGGGATATGGAGGGGAATTCACCCTGTAGGAATTTCACTGCAAATTCCTACAGGCACCATCGTGTCCCACATCACCCTCTGCTCTGGCAGGAGAACATGCATGTTCACTGTGCCAGACCAGCAAAAGCTAGATATAAAAAGAGGTAGTGAAGGTGTTAGCCAGGAGGAAGGAAAAAAAAGCCTGAGACACGGTGCCTGAGGAGAGTGGAAATGCACAGGGCAAGTGGGGCTGACTATTAAGTCATCACAGAAGAGCCCGAGGTGGACCTGGCCCCACTGCTCCTGCAGCCTGAAGTGTCCTGGGCATCTCTGCATGTGGTGTGGTTGGTTCTCACCCTGGATAAGACCCTGAGGGAACATGAACTGTAACAAGGGGGACAAAAGCCCAAAGTGCCAGGTGTGCACGTTGTTGGGTTGAGTGGGTTTAAGGAAAACTGCTCAAAGGTATTAGAAGTTCAGAGGCCCAAGGGGTTTGGTTTCAGTGACCCACCTGGCCAGAGGGGATGGTCCTTGGGGCTCTGACAGGCTGTTTATGGGGTTCTGAGCTCACATTTGTGCACTTGTAGTTCTGCAGCTCCCCAAGACCTCCAGTAGCTGGCACAGGGAGGGTCCCCATCACCACTTAGCTGCACAGGAGTGGCTCACCCATGTCCCTGCAGCCCCGATGCAGGAGATGTGCCCCAGCTCTGCCCCACACCACTATAACCCTGTCTCACTTTGTTCCTCACTAGCAGCACCACCCGATCAAACCACTCCAGCTTCTCCAGGCCGCTGGTGCACTCGGTGCGCAGGGAGAGGTACAGGGACTGGAGGAAACCGGGGCGGATCATCCGGAAAGCGTGAGGATGCATCTGCTGGGAGCGTGGGGAGAGATGCTGGAGCCAGAGGCACCCATCCCTCACGAGGTCTGCACCCACTTACCACCTCACAGCAGCATCCAGCATGAGACATCCTCCAGGCACCGTGATCTGCAACCTGCAGCTTGCTTCTCCTCACTGAGCCTGGTGTGGTGAGAAGGAACAAGCCCCCTCCTCTTGGGAGTCCATCCCAGTGTGGTGAGGAACCAGGATGGAAACACCTCAGCCAGCAGTGGGACCAACAGAGGTGGGACGAGGCTTTTGCCACCCAACACAGTGAAGCGACCTTTGTTTTTTCTTCCCAAAGGGCTGAGCAGATGGAGAGTGGATTTCTTGGGGGAAGAGTGAAACTTTCTCCTGGGTGGGCAACCCTGGGAAGCCTCCAGACAGTTTCAGGCTCCTCTCGTCCCGCTCGAGGGCTGTGTGGCCAGTAAAGAGCATTTCCAAAGCGACTGGAAGATCTTTGGTGTCCAGTTTGTCACCATTCCTGAGAGAACTTGCACCCAGAGGTCAGAACAGTTTGGAAATGCTGGTTCCCCATTAAGTCTTACGCACTGCAAATCTGTCGAGTGTTTTCTGCTTTTCTTCACCCTTCTTAAATGAGTTACTCCAGGGTGGAAGGGAGGCAGCATTGAACTGGTGACTCGGAGTTATGCCACCAAATGCAATGTACTGCAATGACCTTGTAATTAGCTTTCTTTGGAGCATTCCCAGCAGTTGAGCCGAATGTAAGAGTGACTTTCTAAGGAGCAGTTAGATGGGAAAGGAATAAAACATTGCTCTTTTATTAGAGACTGCTCTTTAGGCATAAAATTGGATTTTAGAGGTGAAAGTCAGTTGTTGTATCCTGCTGCCCTATGTAGCAGTTGTACATGGGATGGGAAGTGCTGAGTGCTGACACTGAGCTCTAACAGCAACTGTCTATGGCAAAACAGCCTTATTTGCTGAACATAATGTTTGGCTCAAGTGCTGCCTGTTTCTCTCGTTGCCAACCATTTATAAACCTGACTCAGGCTCACAGACTCATTATCCAGAAGTAGGTAGGGAAGGGAGTTGGAATAGATGATGTATTCGTTATCCAGAAGTAGCTACCAGATACATTTGCACATTGCAAATGTGCATGATTTCAGCCTTCTAATACCTAAAGGGGCTACAAGAAAGCTGGAGAGCGGCTTTGGACAAGGGATGTAGGGACAGGCCAAGGGGAATGGCTTTAACCTGCCAGAGGGGAGACTGAGATGAGCTCTGAGGCAGAAGCTCTTCCCTGGGAGGGTGCTGAGGCGCTGGCACAGGGTGCCCAGAGAAGCGCCAGAGAAGCTGTTGCTGCCCCATCCCTGGCAGTGTTCAAGGCCAGGTTGGACACAGGGGCTTGGAGCAACCTGCTCTAGTGGAAGGTGTCCCTGCCCGTGGCAGGGGTTGGAACTGGATGAGCTTTAAGGTCCCTTCCAACACAAACCAGGCTGGGATTTGTCTGCTGCTCAGTTGTTTGCAAATCGTTCCTGTCAGTTGAGGCAGTGTTGGGTCACCCATGGCAGGAGTGCCCCTGTGCACTGAATTAGGCATCCAGACCCCTGTGAGTACAGAGGGCACGGGAGGGGCTGCGAGTTGTCTCCTCCAAAGATATACATCAAAAAGAAGCTGGCTGAACCGTGCTCTTGAGGTGCCCGATCCTCTACCCCAGGCAGGCTGGGTAAGTAGCTCAGATGCAGACCTCTACTATTAGGGGCGACAAAGTTTTTGTCTTGGGAGATGGAGTTCATACCTTGTGTTTGGGTGTTTTGGGAAATGGAGGTGGGAGCAGCAGTTAACACTTTCTGCATATTCCACAGCATAACCCTTCTGCAAAGATGTGCCTCAGGTCTGCGACACTGTGGCTATTTCCTGAGGCATCCGCTGCCTACCCCAGTACATGCAGGTACCTCCACCAGTAACAGAGCAACAAATGGAGGTGTCAGGAGGGAAACTATTCAGAAGGTGTTTCTGAAGAAGGGTGACGGGGACTTTGTTTTCCTGGAGTTGAATCTGCCCTGGTCCGATGGGGGACGTGGAGCTGGAAGTTCTCGCTGCTCTCTCTGCTGGAGTGTTTAAATTAGCTACTGAAGTGGTGCAGGGTAGGACTGTCCTCACTGCACAAGCCGGGCTCCCAGCCTCAACGGGACAGATGGGCCTGAATGGGGACAGATTGACCTGAACAGGGCAGGCAGATGTCGTGGCTGCTGCACCCTTAGGGAGTGAAGGGACAGGGATGCCTTGCTCTGCTGATCACATGCTGGATTTATCCCTGTAAATCTCATCATGTTTATTTCCAATAAACTCTTTTACATACACGGTGTGTAGGTTGTCTTCCCTCTCTCAGGCCTTGCCTCTCTCTGCTGATTTTGGATTTTCCAGCCTAGGAGCCATCCCAGAGGGACAGCTGGTGGTGTAAGGGGTGATCCAGTGTGGCTAAAAGCGTCTTTGATGCTGAATCTATAGCACAAATGTCTGTCCTCTCACCCTTTATGCAGAGGAACACGTGACTGCAGATCAGTCTTGTTTTGGATGATTTGCTTTGCTTATTTGCAACTACTCAAGTTGCTTTGCAGCTCTGGTGGGGGAAGTCCTGCCCAAGAAGCTCACCTCATGATGGGAGCTGATGATGGTGGAGAGCTCAGGATCCAGCATCACTGGTGTGGAGCCCAGAGACCTGAGGGAACGATGCAACCCAGCCACCTGCATCCAGCCCCCCGTGAGGGGCTCACCTCCCACTTGGTATTTGCACAGTTAACTTGGCTGAGCAAAGGTGCAGTCAAGGGTGACCAGCTTCTGTCTGTCTGCTGAGGTAACTGAGGTTTCCTGCAGGGTTTGGGTCTGATTCTGCACTCTCACCCCACTGTTCCTCCATAGCACCCTTGCACACACACTTACCCTGTGCAGGGGAAGCAGATGACTCCTCAGTGAGGAGCCACAACACCCTGATACACAAGAAGTGACTCCAAACAGGAACTCCTGAGAAGACACCCCAGAAAATGAGAGAATCAACCAGGTTGGAAAAGACCTTTAAGCTCATCAAGTCCAACCGTTCCTCAGCAGTGCCAAGGCCACCACTAACCAACATCCCATGGACTGTACCCAGCAGTGTCTGCAGCACAAAACCAGCACAGCCACTGCACTGAAGGAAAACAAAGAACTTCCCCCTGCCCCCCCCCAGTACTGTGGCCAAGACGTGCAGCACTGCTCCTGAGCACTGCACAGCGCAGCGGAAGGAAGTCACCTCATGTGGCCTCAGACTGCATTAGATGAAGTCCTGGGGTGGGAGGCTGTTGGCTCTGCTCTAAACAGGCTCCTGGGCTGTGGGCTGTATGCTAAACCATGCTTTTCCAAGAAGAGTTCCCTTTTGGCTTGAAATTGTTCAGAGAACTTTCCACATGAGCCAGTGGGAGCCCCTGGCAGGAGCCTTCAGGGAGGTTTTATAGCATCAAGTTTTGATGTTTGAACCTTCCTGCAGGGACTGTTCCCATCTGGTCCCAAGAAGTTCGTTGGAATGGAGCATCAGGGTTTCTCCTTCTGGGCTATGGGTGGGTTTGGGTCACCCCATGGTTACGACTGTGCTCAATGGCAAGAGCAGCTTTGGAGGATGCTGTGCCCCCAGCCAGCCCCCCAGCTCTTGGAACCACTGGCAATGAAGAGGTACCTGGAGGGCATGAGCTGGTGTGAGTGGAGGGAACAGCATCAACCACCCACTCTGTGGTCCTCCCTGCAGGAGGGAGATCCAGCTCGTGCAGCAGAGATGCTCCCTTCACCAGGCCGTGAATAAACAGCAGCACGTTGTACCGATGGGGGGCCCCACTTGGTGGGACAGGGAGAGACATTTGGGTATATGGTGGTTGAGCAAGGGGGGCAGAGGGTGCCCGGGGCTGCTCTGTCAGCAGCAGGAGAAGGGAGTAAGTCTGTGAGCAGCTCTGTTACTAAGCAGGCTGATGGAATGCTAGTGTGGGTGATGCTGGGATCTCAGGGGTGATTTTCAGTGCAGAGGCTTTTGGAGCCAAGCAGGAAGAGCATCATCTACTTCATCTTCCCCCATCAGCAGTTAGTGCTGGTGAACATTCAAGCTGCTCCTGCAGCTCCTTTGCAGCTCCTTCCTTTGCAGCACAGTCAGAGCAAGTGGAGCCGAGTTTGGCAGCTTTGAGTCTGTTCCCATGAGGTCATGTATTTGCATGTAAAAAGCAAGACTTGTCCGCTTCTACCTGCCAGGTGACCCCCTGAGGAGGCTGGGACACAGAGTGGTCACAACCTGTGGTGACAGAGCTTCAAGATCAGGGACCACCTGAAAACCTGCCCCTGCTGCTTCAGCCGCTGCTGCCTCTGGTCCAGCTCAGCCTTCAGATGATGAGCTCGGGTGGTTTTGCTGCTTTCTCTTTTCCACCCCATGCAGGGCAGCACAGAGGGTGCTCCCAGGTCCTCAGAGCCTTTGTCCTCCTTCATCTTCATGAACACCAGCATGGACTGTGTGTGTCAGGGGCTGCACCCACCATCGCTGCCCTGGGGACCCTTCTCCTGCTGGGCTGTGTGCTGCTGGTGGCCTGAGCTTCTGGATGTTCTGCCCTTTGCTGTTTCCTTGACTCAAGGAGCACTAATGGGAGCTGCCATTGCTTTGTTGCTAAAGCAACAAAGAAAAGCTCCAGAGGCAAGAAGAAGGGCAGGTCTCTGCAGATGATACAGTGTCTGGTGATTTGTGTTGGCCCCTTCACATCTGCAGAGCCATTGGTGTCACTGGGAAGTGCTATGGTGTGTCTTGCACGCTCTTGCACTCAGTAGAAGGTGCCGACTACACCAGGCAAACACCTGCCTGGATCCCCTGACGTGTGTATGTGCCAATGACAAGTTTAAGAGAAGCTTTGCTGACTCCTTTTGCAAACACTGAGGCACCAAGTGAGCATGAAAGGTCCAGGAGTCACCCCAGAGCTTCCCGGGAGCTCCCATGGGGCAGCTGCTGAAGATCGTGCAATCCTGACCTGAGTGTGTTGTGATGGGACCAGGAACAATCTCGCCCATCAGCTGGCTCTTTCCAGATGAAGCTAAATGATGGCAGAATTTGAGCCATGGATGAGCAGTGCAGGAGGCACATGTGAGGAGGGGGAAGTTGCTTTGTCAGCCTGGTAGGAAACCTGAACTTTGTTGGAAAGTCCTGAGAAACAGGGGTCTTATGCCTGGAAACACTGGTTTGAAGCCTGTAAGGAGCTACCTCCATCCCACCATGGGTGGCAGCCAGGGGAGAACAAGGCCTCTTACAAGAGTATGGGTGAAGGATGCAGAAGCCTGGAAGACCAGATGCAACGCCCATGCCCATCTTGTGTTGGTATGTTGCCTGGTTCTCATAAAGGTGAAGGTGAGCAGGGCCAGACCCCTGCCTGCTGCCAGCTCCCTTTACCTTGTGGCAGAGAACCAGCCTCTTGGTCTTCTCCTTGCTATGCAGGTGGGTGCCTGGGCCATGGGAGCCCAACAGCCCCAGGACAAGCAGCTCCCTTGGGGTGGTGGGAAGTATCTGCTCTTTGATACTTGGGGAGGAATGAGGGGAGAGAGCAGGAGCAGAGGGAGTAGAAGAGGCTGAGCTCATGGGGACAGAACTGTGGAGCTGAGAGTTGGGGTGACTGAGATGGAGGAGGAGAAGTTGTGGGGGCAGCATTTCTTGAGCTGGATGAGCTCTCTGTGGCACCGGGCTGGGTCTTGGGAGGCTTCTAGAGCAGCAGTAGGTGCAGAAAGGCCCCTTGCAGGGGTCTGCTCCAGTGTAACCCAACTAATAACACGTTTATCCTACAGACCAGTGGCAAGGGCAGGATAGAAGTGACTGAGAGGCTCATTTTCCAACTTGGCTTCTCCCTACTAGTTAATTCTCTGGCTAATCCCCTGCCTGCCTTAGCAGGGGTTGCTGTGGAGCTGAATTGAATTCATGTCTACAATGCACCTTGCAGGCTCCGAGGGAAGGTGTAGTTCCCCGCTGTTAGTAATGCTCCTGTGGGATAAATCCTATTGCAAAACCCAGGCAGGCTCCAGGGCCCTGCCTCGTGCGGGCATGTGGGTGGCAGCAAACAGCACCTTGGTTTCAGGCTCTTACTTAGAGGAGGAAATACTTTTGTGCTATTGGTTTGATGCATAAGTAAGAGGACATTTGTATATGTCTGGGGAAAAGGTGGCTGTTCCAACCCCCAATCACGGCATTTGCCAAAGTGCTCAGCAAAAAGATGAAGCCTCATCTTTCCGAACCCAGGTGAGCAAGTGATGGGCAGGAACCGATCAGGATAATCCCCTTTTATTCCACCAGGGAGCATAACTCTCATGATTTTGATGCTAAACCCTTCTCCAGGTCAATATTCACCCTTCTGTTCTTACCTAACTGCCAGTAATCAACTCAGACAAGCAGCTTTAAACCCCATAGTTGTTCAGACAAGGACAGATAGGGCAAATAATCAGGAACTAAAATGTATCTGTAGTCCTGCAAGTGACTGTATCTCTTCCTACGTTTTAAACCCCAAACCTACCCTAAGCAACACCACCAATCCTATTGTCTTTCCTTGGTTTGAGTAGTTGCTGAGTATTTAGTAAATACAGTAAAGCCATCCCATTCCTGACATGTTTGGTTTGAAAAAACCTTTTGGGAATATGGTCTCTGTTCACTTGCTGTGAGGAAAATGGTTTTGAACTTTTACTATTTTAAGGTGATTTTCTTATGCCTGTCAGAGATGAACTCGTGCATTTATAAGGAGCACGGCTGTATCATTCCTTGGTTCAATCCAGTTTATCACTGCTCCATAGCTGCATCTTCACTGAATCTGGCCCCCCACCATGAAGGAACCAGACAGAGCACTTGTGCTGAAGGTTGACAAGGCAAACACAGTTGGTTTCCAGCTTTGGGCAAAGAGGAAGACACCGATGGCTTTGGATGACTGATCTCAGCCACTTTCAGATTTCCAGCTTGTGGCACCACCTTTTCCAACTTGGTTTAAACCGACTTTGGCCCCCCACAGCCATAAGCTCTGGTTCACCCCCAAATGCAGCTGAGGGCTGAGACTGGGAAATGGGGATTACTGGATCTGGGCAGAGGGGAGAGGGAAGTCTGAGCCCTGCAGGAACATTACAGGCTGTGTCTGGTGACAGACACTCATCTGCAGGTTGGTTCACACACAGAAGCTGCTGCCCCAGGGCTGCCTCATCCTTCACCCAGCCAAGGAGGTGGATTAACATTGCCTGCTCTGCACAGACAGGGGATTTTTTTGGGACAGGGAAGAGCCATCACCCCTGGTGCACGTGCAAGCTTTAACGGGGCAGGCTGTAAAGGGCTCGGTTACTGGCTGAGCTCTTGAATGGTGGTGACCAAGGGAACAGGCTTTATAATCCTGTTACTGGTCTCCTAAATCTTCTTGACTGTTCAGAGAATGGCTGTTGGTGGTGCTGTGGTGGATCTCAACCGGGCTTGGGCTGGGAGCCCACTGCTGGAGGTTGTGTGGTGTCATCTCAGCGGCCTGAGTCCTTGCACCTGCAAGTGAGACAGGCAAATAAACAAGAGTCTGACTTGAGCTGGTTTTCTGTAGAGCACCATGATATCCTGGAGCAGCCCTGGTGAACCCAGGCCCCAAAACCACCACAGAATCATGTTTAGGGTTGGAAAGTGTTAGACGATGGCACCAAGTCCCCCTGTATGACCTAGCAACATGGAGGTCCTGGTCCTGTGTTGATCCACCAGCTTTTATTTTAGCTTTTGGTATCTAAGCTCACTGAGAGCACGGCAAAGGTGGTGCTGGAGGAGAGAGGCTTGATAAAAGACTGTAAATGATGGAAGAGTCTTGGAGTGTGGGCAGATGGTGCCTTCCCATGGTGAAGCTGGGTTCAAGCTTCGGATTAAGCCAGTGGTTGCTTTCCAGATGACACCAAACCCAAACATCGTGTCAGGCTTTGTGAAGTACAGCAGTATTCTATTGAGGTTTGTGCTGTGTGGAGCATTGCACTGAGGTTTGCACTCTATGCGCTTCCAATATCTGAAGGTGACCTTCAGGGATGCTGGAGAAGGACTCTTCATTTGGGACTGTAGCAACAGGACAAGGGGTGATGGGTTTAAACCAAACCAGGGTAAGTTCTGGTTAAATATTAGGAAGAAATTCCTTATTATGAGGGTGCTGAGGCGCTGGCACAGGGTGCCCAGAGAAGCTGTGGCTGCCCCATCCCTGGCAGTGTTCAAGGCCAGGTTGGACACAGGGGCTTGGAGCAACCTGCTCTAGTGGAAGGTGTCTCTGTCCGGACAGGGACAGGGGGTTGGAAGTGGAGGAGCTTTAAGGTCCCTTGCAAACCAAAACACTCTGTGATTCTAGGATTCCATGGCACTGCAGCACAGGTGAGAGCAGGGGTGTTACCAATGGGTCCACCCCGGAGGCTGGGTCCGTGCCTCAGTGTTTCGGCAGAAAGCTCTCACCCCGGGTGCAAACACTTCATTCTGCAGATTCCCGAGTTTTCCCACAGCCCTTCCTCCCCCAGGGGAATATCAGCCTATTTGCATATTACAGTGATGGAGGATGAGCTATTGGGAGGTTTTTCTCATGATATCAGAGCCCTTCTGAGCATTTCCAGCGGTCACCCATGGGAGGAAGCACTGCTGACATCGGCCTGGGGAAAGCCCTCAGCTTCTCCCTGCTGTTTGGGGCTGAGGATCTATTTCATCCATAGCATTAGCATCCTGGCAGCACCAGTGTGGTGTGTGGGCAGCCCATGCTGACAGAGCCTGCTTGCCCAGCAAGAACCATGGCCACTTACCCACATTTTTCGCTGGTGACTTGGAAACGTGCTTCCTGTTTATGATATGACAAAATCTAACCACAGCCTAGATGAACACGCCATGCCAACGCTCAGCTCATCCCCCTCTGAAGGCATTTAGTGGCTGCTGCCTTGGCTTGATGCTATTGTGAAAGCTTTCTTCTTCTTCCAGAGTGGTTGAGGTGAGATGGGGTCTCTGCAGGTCATCTGGTCCAACCCTCCTGGTCAAGCAGGGCCACAGGCAGGTGGCTGCCTGGGACCATCTTCAACTGGCTTTTGAGCATCTCCAAGGATGGAGACTCCACAACCTTCCTGGGCAACCTTTGTCACCCTCAGTATAGACCAAATGTGTTCCCTGCCATTCAGATGCTCCTGTGTTTCAGACTCTGCCCAATGCCTTTTGTTCTAACACTGGTATCACCAAAAAGAGCCTGGCTCTGTCCCCTCTGTGCCCTTCTTTGGGTATTTCTAACAATCACTGTGATCCCCATGAGTCTCCTCTCCTCCATGCTGAGCAGTCCCAGCTCCCCAAGCTCAGACATCAGATGCTACAGTCCATCATCATCTTTCTACTCTTTCCTTGCACTCTCTCCAGTAGACTCTCTCTGTCTCTCTCATCCTACGGAGCCCAGTGAAAGACACAGGGCAAGAACACAGAGCTCTAGGTGGCTTGAGCAGCCCAGAGATGCTCCAGATCCCGCGCAGTGGCCATGACCCAAGGCATGGCTTTCGTCTCCTCTCCCACCAGGCTGACACCAGAGGCCTCAGGACCAGTGGAGGTGGGAGGGAAAGGTGAGCTGAGCAGCAGGACAGGGGGAAAAGGCAGCTTTTGCTTTCTTCCCTCCGTGCCACCTCCTCAGTGGAAGATCCTCCCTTGGGAAGCCCTCAGGATGCCAGTTCAGAGAAACAGACTGAATCCAGGGGTCTCTCTGAGTGAGTGCTCCTCAACGTCAAAGTGACCATGAGGGGCTGCATCGCCAGCTCACCCCATGGCAACGCTGGGAGAGGGTCTGGACACTTGGGTAATGAAAGAAGCTGGTTTGATCGCCAGTGTGTTTGGAGGGGGTTCACGCTGGGGGCGCTGGATGAGCTCCCGAATGGGCGATAACTCCAGGGTGGTTGTTGATTTTGCAGAAGACCAAATCTGCATCAGCTTAATCTCTGCTGAGAGGGTGTGAAAGCCCCCGTGGATGGGACGCTCTGCTGGGGAACAGAAGTAATTCTTTTCTATCAATCTATGTGCAAAATGAGTTAAATGAGACCAAAATGAAGTACTTAGTGGGGTTTTTTCCCCCAGAACAAGGGAGTTTCTCGGGCTGGCAGGTTTGATTTAAGTTCATATTAAAACCCTCCTGAGCAGGGCTTCTGGTTTTCCCTTTGTAGGATATGAAATAAGGTACAGACTCCACAAGTTCCAACCATGCTGAGCAAAGAATTTGCCTTTTGTTTGTGCAAAAGGCTACAACAAGCTGGCAAGAAGGTGTTTTCCTTCAAAAAACAAAGCTTTTGCCCCCAAATGTCTCCCCAGCTGCACTAATGGCCTCAGACACTTCACAGCACCTGCTCAAGGCAGCCTTATTCTCTGTATCTAAGGCCAAATCCTGCGAGCTGTACGAATTGCCTTAAAAGTGCTGAATTACTTTAAAGTTCCAGCTCCTGAAAGCATGTGATTGCAAGGAGATGACACTGCTTCTGGAGAGAAAAGTACTGCTTTTGGGAAAGCACCTGTATAACAGAAACCAGGAGTGAAGAGCCTCCTTTGACTCCAGCAAAGAAAGTCTCACTGGTTTGAATGGCCAGGCTGGATGTGAGCAAGGTAAGTGAAAAAGCCTTTGCATGTGTGCAAGAGTGCAAACTTGGGTTGCCAAACAGGATCTAAGGCTGGGAAACCGGCTGGGAAACCAGCTGGGTGAGGAGGCTGTGGCGAGCTGCCCTTCTGCTTGGGTGCATCACTTGCTGGTGCTTCTCATCCCATCTACCACATGTGGTGGTTCATCTCTCTGGTGGGTCGCTGCTTACTTAGAGACTGCTCAGAGCACTTTGCTGCTATGGGAGATTTGGTGTGTTTGAGGTGTAGTTTTGCATCCTGGGAGCCTGGCTGGAGCCTGGGGAAGGATATTACATATTAGCAATGGGACCTTTGGTCCTGTCCCTGAAGCAAAGGGCTGCAGGAAAAGGTGGACGAGATGCCCATGGGACAGGCTATGACATGGGGAGCTCTGAGTCCTGATTTCTTCCTCTGAAGAGATGAGAAGAAACTTCCCTCCATGTTTCACAACCCATCGGGTCCCTCTCAGCAGGGAATTGTCTTTCTCCATAGCCAGGAACCCCTCGGGCCCCAGTGCCTGGGGCAGCCCTGGTGTGGGGCTCTGCAGGCAGCCTGCCCCCCCTAGCCCCGGGCTGTGGTGACCCTCAGGGGAAACGGAGCCCTTCACCTCTAACGGGTTTTGTGTTCCTGCTCCTGCTGAGCCACCCTCTGCTGTTCCTGCACCAGAGAGCTGCAAACTCCAGCTGCTTGGCCCCTTTCACTTTGGCTTCCCGATGTCATGCATGAGCCACGTGTCCCTTTTTATCCCCCCAGCTCCTTTTCCTACAGCCTGAAGTGACTGACAGAGGATTAAAAAGTAAATTCAAACAAAAGCCTTGCAGAGGAAAACTTCAAGGCCAGGTTGGACAGAGCCTTGGGCAACATGTTATAGTGTGAGGTGTCCCTGCCCCTGGCAGCGGGTTGGAACTGGATGATCTTGAGGTCCTTTCCAACCCAAACCAGTCTGGGATGCTATGATTCTATGAGAACAGGTTGGGGTTTATACCCAGATTTATTCTGCCTGTGGGCTGGAGGGGTGGAGAAGCTCAGGAGCTGCATAAGGATGCTCAGGGCAGCCCATGCCCAGTGCCCCTGCTCTGTGAGCCCTTTCTGCTGCCTGATGAGAGCAACCTAACCCCAACAAGTGCACACGCATCCCTGGAGCTGGATAGAGCCTCCTGCAAACAGCCCCTAATGCACTGCCTGTTCTGTGAGGGAGGCTGGGCTTCTATGGGCAGCTCACGCCAGACCCGTGAGGCTGGAGGGGAGTCACTGGCTTCACAGTGGGGTTACTCTGAGACCCTGAGCAAGTTCCTCACCCCTCTGAGTCAGGGCGTTATCTCCCTGTTGCCCAGGGGAGGCCTCGCTTCCCACAGTGGCAGCGGGGAAGAGGTGTGAGGAGGAAGCATCCTCCCAGCCCAGCTGAGCCAGGACGAGTAGAGGAGAAAATCAGGGTCTGGGGTCTCCTGGGCTCCCCTAGGGATAAGAGCAGCCCCGTGGCAGGGGTTGGAACTGGAAGAGCTTTGAGGCCCCTTCCAACCCAAACCAGGCTGGGATTCTGTGATTCTATGACATATCTCTACGTGTGTGTGTGTGTGTGTATGTACAGAAAAAGATCTATCATTCTCTTTGAATGAAGAGGAAGTGGTTTGGGTGCAAACATGTAGACATAAGGAGATTTGCTGTTGCTTAAATATGTCTCAACTGTAAAGTGAAACTGTCAGTTCAGCTGTTTTGTAGGAAAGGTGTAAAAGTGAGGGTGTATTTGGGACAGGGAAATGCCAGCACATTTGGGACAGGGAAATGCCCTGAGCATGGGGCTGGGTGGTCTCTGCTCCAGCACTGAGCTGCCCCACCTCAGTCCCCTCCTGCTGCACCCCAGCACCCCGCAGCAGCGCAGTCCCCTCACCTCAGACCTGCTGGGCTGCACTCCCTTTCTTCACAGCGTTTCCCCAGCTCCAAAACTGTCTCCTCCAAGCAGCGCTCAGGAACATTCCCACCCGCTCTCCCCCAGCCCCTCTAATCCCTTTATGGTGTTTGTGCCGACCCTGCTCTTTGCCTCCCCCCTAATCTCCCCGTCAAACAGTTTGGGCAGGACACAGACTGCCACAGCCTGATCCCACTGAACCTGGGAGAGGAAACGCTCCTGCCTGGGCTCCAGAGATGCTTCTGGGGTTTAACAACCTCTGTTCTGAGCCATATCCTGAATCCTGGAGGGTAATTTAGAATAAGAATCAAACTCTCCATCACAATGGCTCTGCTTCACGCTGTGCCCAGGGATGATCTCTCCAGTGATCCCTCTGGGCTGGTGTGAGGAGGGATCTGACAGCCAAGGCTGCAGGGTCCCCAGCTCAATCCCTGCCTTGCTGTACCTGGTAGCTGGAGTGAAGGTGTTAAAAGTCACCCCAGGAGGCAAGTTAGTCCCTGTTTAACCCTTTCTTGGTAAAGCGTGTTGTGTTACTTAAGTGTTTCAACCTGGCAAATTTACTAAGGCTTTTATTATTACTATTAAAGCAAAGGCTTTAATAACATCTTTGGTGTATTTTGGCACAGCTGGAGAACACTTGGGCTGATAAAGTCTCAAAGTCAGAGAGATAAGAACTGAAAGTGTTTAGGCCTTGGCCAGGTCTCCCCCAGGAGGGCTCTATGGGCATTACTGGCTGCAGGTCGAAGGCCATCACCCCAAATAACACCGCTGGGAAAGGGAAGAGCCCTGCTGCATCTTGCAGCATCACCTCCAGCTCCTGCGTGATCCCTGTGGGCACTGGATGGCATCTCATTGCCATGGTGGAGGTGATGTCTGGTCTGTGCTGTAGCAATGAAGCAGAATTAGCTTCTCTTCCTGCTGTCTGCTGTCTCCAGCACTGTGCCACGGCTCTGAATGAGCTTCAGCAAAGGCCTCTGGAGATTTAATGTGTCACCTTTTACTTCTACAAGGACACCCCTGCTCCCTCCTGCCTCCAGCTCCTCCGGCTGCTGACCTTGGGCCAGTCACTGATTCCCGAGTCGGATGCCTCGTGGTGGTTAATATTTGCTGTACCTGGTGTGGAGGGGAGCGGGCAGGAACCTGCTGATTGCGAAGAGCCTGGGCTTGCCTGGGGGATGAAACGTTGCTGAGGAGCTCGAGGATCCAGGTGTGAATTGTGTCCGGTGTTACTGGTGTGACATAGAGTTGATGTTATAGAAACAGCTGGAATTAGACTGAGGTGAGGCAAGACTTGATCCCAAGAAAAACTGCATAAGCAGATGCCCAACACTCCATGGCAGAAATACTTTTGTGCTTACTAAAATCCCTTTTGACATGAAATAATTTGTCATCAATCACATACCTGGTGAGCTGCTCAGTTGCAGGGATGGGGCAGGGGCGGGATGTGGCCGTGTACCCGCAGGCTGCTGTTGTCCCCAAACACCCACAAACAGCTCGTGTTTGTCCTCCTGGACCCAGGTGGGCTTTGACCGGGTGAGGGATTATCATGTTTGTTCTGTCTGTCTTCCCCATTTGGGTAGTTGGTGCTCAGTGGTTCAAAGAGGAGCTCTGCTCCCCAGCCCAGGTTACTAGTGAGTATTAACACAGCCTGAGGCTTGTTTGGTTTTCCATGGGTTTGAGCCCGCTTGTTCTGTGGGGTGTTTCTGCCCAGCTGGGTACATCCAGGAGGGAAGCTGGGGCTTTCATTGGCAATAAAATGAGGTTCTCCCACACCCAGCTCAGGGACGTGCAGGGTTTGGCTGAATCCTGGCATCTCACATGAACACACTGGTGCTGGTCCTGCTGTCTGCCATGAAGGATGGAACACAGCTCTCCCTGGGTTGGGTTTGTGATGCTTCTCTGGGGAAGCAGGTCCATCTCCATCCTTCCTGCTTTTTATGAAAGCTCAGCATCAGCCCTGCTCCACCAGCACCAGGGCTGGTCCCACGTGCTCCAGCTCCCTGAGCAGGACAGGGTTGGGTGCACCAGGCCAAGGGACCTGGCAGAGCCACTGATGCTCCATCACTTGTGTTGCAACAGCTCCGGGAAGCGCTGCTGCTGGGATGCACACCCAGGGGCACGTTTCCTCCTGTGCTGGGATGACTTCCAAATAGGAATGAGGAAATGGTGAGATCTGCAACTGCATTCATGGATGTGTCCCTAAAATACCCCGGAGAGGGAGGTGGCTGTTTTTGAGCTGCACCCCAGTTCCAGCTACAGGAGACCTGGGTGGCACAAGCGTGACACAGAGGAGACCCACGTGGCTCTGCCACCACTGCTCTGGGGAACCTTCGGCACATCCCTGGGTGCCACCTCCTTGGCATGAGAACTGGAGGCAGCACCCAGGGGCAGTGGGGCTGGTGATGGTGATGGTGACGTCCAGCCTGCCCGCAGCCCACTGCCACTGATGTCAGTGCCCGGGGACCAAAATTGCTCATTAAGTTTTGTTTCTGTCTCCGCCAATCTCATTTCCTGGTTCTTGTGCAATCACAGATGCTTTCGGGTTTCTTCCTGGTTCTTTATCTGCCTGCAGGACCAAAACACCTCCAGAAGAAAAACAGAGCTGGAGGTCTGGGGTCAGTGCCTGGTGAGGAGGTGCGATGGGGGCAGTTTGTGGGTCTATACCCAGCAAGGAGGTGTTCTGGTGGGAGGACATTGACTGTGAAGAGGATTTTTGCACTGCTCCAATGCAGATGTTTTACTGTTTTGCAGAAAAACATTCCTGGGGGTGAGTCAGGCAGCCACAAGCGTGAGTCTGCCTCGAGGACCAGGGGAATCAGCAAAACCCAAAGTGCTCCAGAGCCTGGTTGTGCTTTAAAAGCCTTTTCTCCTCTGTAACACTGGGAAACTGCTTACAGACGGAGGCTGAAGGGTCGTGGTGTGCTCCTCCGGCTGGGTTTGCTGGGGGTTGTTTGGATCCTGCTCTCCTCCCAGAAGGAAAACACCGGAGTCTTTGTGATAACAGCCGGGAGGCGCCGGCTGTTTGCGCTGCGCTGGGCTGTGCGCGGGCACGTTGCGGATCCGTCTGCTCCAGCAGGCGGGAGCCCCGGGGCGCGGTACCGAGGGAAAACAGAGAAGGCAGCGGCCCGTTTAACCTGAGCGAGCTTTGGGACCGGCTGCGTAGCTGCAAGTTGTGGCTGTATTGAAATAATCTATTTCAACTCACAGCTGTTGTCTGGGATTTCTTAGCTGAGTGTAAACTAGATCAGAGCCATTGCTGAGTGTGGAGAGCTTTTTGGTGCTTAAAAATGTAAAAGTTGTACTTTAGCTCAACACGGAATAGTGGCGAGGGGCTGAAGTGGATGGTTGCAGTTTCTCTGTTTCTTGTTCCTGCAAAGCACGGACACTCAGGAGGCAAACGCAGCCCTGCAGCAGCGCAGGAGCCGTCCTGGGGGGGTCCAGGGCTGGTGGGGGGGGCAGGGGGGGTGGAGGGGCTGACAACGACCG
>NW_009921489.1:0-344 GCF_000696875.1 Nestor notabilis | reverse complement strand
CCACAATCTGCAGGGCATGGGTCTATCGAGGCTTTTGGGGAGCACACACCATGCTAGCCTCACCAGGCAGAGCACCCACTGGTATGCAAGAGGTGACCCTACAAAAACAACGTGCCAGGAGGGACGGAGGGAGGACACAGCAGCGAGGGGGAAAAGGTGGTCAGTGGCTGTATTGCCATCACTCAGTGATATTTTCACTGAGTAATACATGTTGGTTTTGATAAACAACAAGTAATTTAGGTAAGAACTTGTTGTTTATCAATAAAGTGAGATTTTTCACCATGTGATAGTTACTGCTTTAATAAGTAATCACAGAATCCCAGACTTGTTTGTGTTGGAAGGGA
>NW_009921488.1:0-44638 GCF_000696875.1 Nestor notabilis | reverse complement strand
TTTATATAATGCAAGAAATATAAAGAATATATATAATGCATTATATATATTATTTATATCTGCTCTGAACATCTTACTATTTCCTTACAATTAATAGAGATGGATTTCTTTATTCAACATTCACCTGCCTCACTATACTTATCTCCCACTTATAGTTATCACCCATTAGGGGGTGACAAATCTTATCCTAGAACTTCCTGTTTCCCTCCATCAGCTTTACAAGGAGTTTAGTAGGACAGGTAAAGAGCTCTTCATTCAGTCAGATGAATTCTACATTGGGCTGGGAGCTGAGGTGGGAAAGAGAAACATTTTCCATTTGTGCAGAAAGAATAGGAGAGGCAGAAAATGCCATACTGGCTGAAACTTTAAATAGCCATCCTGGAAAATGTGGAATTTGGATGAGACAGTTGTAGGTATTTCTCATATGCCACCAAGCAATTTTGGAGTCGTTAATGAACACATCTATTTCCAGTGAATTTTTGTGAAATATTTTTTCTGTTTGACTGTACTGAATGCATTTGGTCAAACTAGAACTCCATTCAGTTGTCAGGATATTTATTTGTGTGTCTTGCAATTTATAAAACAAGTTGTGTTCTCTCTCTTGTGCTCTCTTCGATCCTTTCTCTCTGATTTGTTGCTGCATGTTAGATAAAATCATGGTGACTATAAGGGACAAGACAGTTTCAAAAAACTTTACTTACTGGTTCACCAGAATGAAAAATACCACCAAAAATATTATTCTTTGATTTCATACCACTTGAGCAAATACATTCTGGCTGAAAGCTGAATTACATGCACAACCTGCAACCCTTTAAGATGGATATCCCAGAGAAAATGCACTAGCCTGTGCATTTCTCTCTGGCTTCACTTCAGTAATCTGATACCTAAATTGACAGTGCAATCAAAATTTGACCAGTTTAAAATCAGTTGGAAGGAACAGGGAATAGAATCAGTAATCTACAGATACTGACTAAAATACCTGCAGAACTGTAATTAGGTATGGATCTGGAAAATAAAGTGGGTTTAGAACATAAAGGAAAAAATCATCTAAATATTAGATCTTTCCCACAAGGCACAAAGGAAAGAGATGTTCTGATAACTCCTCTAAGTAATCATCTGCTATCTTCCGCATCTGAAAACAAAAGCAATGTTAAGGCTGGTGCTCACAGAGGTCTCCAAACTGCCTCCTTACACAGTTCCTTTTCAGCAATCCCAAGAACATGATAGTAAGGTTGCTCAAAATAACAGGTTCTGAGTCTGGGAAAACAAAAGACACAAGTGTTTCATGACCATAGCCTACTACTGAAAAATAAAGGAACTGTGTAAGACTACTGCCCATCTTAAAATAATAAGTGAAAATCAGAGGACACTTTTGCTTCACTGGAGTTCACACTATAATGTATTTTACATATCAAGAACAGAAACATATCAAAAAGGAGAGAAAAGAAAGGAATACAGCTCTACAGAAACTGAAGTTAGTGAAAATGATCTAAAAACCTATGAGCCAAATTTGTCAGAAAACCAGAAAATTTACCATTTTAGAGAAGTAGATTTTTTTTAGTCTAAAACAAATAAGGCATCACAGAGAAATGAAAGGAAAAGTAGTAAATAAAAATCATGAAGCTGTGGTTGTTTGAGGGAATTTGGGTATAGCTGAACAATACTATGTAAAACAGTAAAAGTACTACTGCTGATAGCAGAAATATGAAGAAAGTGAGTATCAAAAAGCACAACTCTAAACCCAGGAAGAAAGGAGAGAGAGAGTTAGGTAGAGATTAACATAGGAAAGTAGGAGGATGACCTGAAAATAGAGCAATCCCTCTTCCAGTTCTGCCAAACATCAGAATCTTCATACAATGCTACATCTTCACCCCGGTGACAGACTCAAACACTCCAGGTGGGACCTCACCCTGGAGGGGAAGAAGGAATGGGTGTTCCTCACTCTCACAGGGTGAGGGTGAGTTTCCATGTCTAGGGGTAAAGGAAAATAAGGTTGTAGACAGGATTATCCGGGGATCCACATGGATGAGGTTTGGAGCTGAGGAAGCAGCAAAGGCGGACAAATAAAGTGAGAAGACATGGCTGTTGGGACTATGGTTAAGAAAGTTAAATTTAGAGGTAGGTTGTATAAAGTGATGAAAGAAAATTAAAAAAGTAACCCATACATAATAAAAGACTGAGAAATAGACAGATCATTTATTATCTCTTCACTGCAAAAAATTAGCTGTAGACTCAGTATTACAGCTTAACATTGGATTGACAGGTTTTAGTCTTGACAGAGTTGGAATTACACTATAGAAACAAAAAGGTTATGAGAATATGGGCTGATAAACTGTGGATTTGTGAGTCAATAAAAATTGTATGTGTAAAAATTAAAGGTCCAAATGGCCCTGTCAAGAAAAGAAAGTTTTACAAACAAAACAGGTAGGTATACGAGGTAATATACTGTAAAAGAAACCCATTTGTAAGTTCAGGTTAAAAAGTTACTATGACCAACATATGCACACAGCACATTGTTCTTTACAAGAGCTCACTGAGAAAATGAAAGACACTTTATTAGCTAAAAGTCATTTTTGTTTTAGGAGATAGTCTGAAGGATGAAAAGGCAGTTTAAGGGTCATCTAAGAAGGAATGAAAATTAGTAGTTTTCCTATGAGCCGTAGGCAGAATCAATTCTTTTTACTGTTTTTAAGATATCTTAATAAATTCAGGGAGCAGGGGACTGCTGAAATGCCAAAAACTGCCCCTTATAGGTCAAGGGAGTTGAGAACTGGACAAAGAAAGTGACACAAAAAGATAGTGAAGTATTAGAAAAATGAGATCTGAATAGTATTTGGAAAATTAAGAACTATGAAATCAGAACTCACTCATATTGTTCACTGCCATGATACAGAATATACGAATAGCCTCCTTCCCAAATTCTCCTCAGTGACTGGCTGCCATCATCACTTTTATTCAGTGTTAATATGCTGGTAATCAAAAAAACAAACAGTAGAGATAGAGACTGAGGAGAATTATATCTTGTGCTCCTGTACAGTTTTTGTACTTTTATGAGTACAGTATTCATAAAAGTACAAGAATTATACAGGCACCTCTCAGAAATTTCTAAGAGAAAATGCTAAAGATGAAATAGATTAAAAAAAGGTTGTGGGCTTCTGGCAAGCAGTAATGAGACAAATCTTTACTACTGAGGTTTCCCATCTGTTTTAAAAAAAAACCACCAAGAACTAAGAAGAGACAATATCTGTCAGAATCCTGGAATTAGAATAATTTTACAGAGTCCAACATTGAAAAGAAATTACTTGAAGTGAGAAGAACTTGGACCTCCTGCAAATTAGTAAAATAGAACAAACTTTAAGATATAGTTAAAACAAAAATGTGACAAAGAAAAAGACAGGCAGATCTGTAACAATAGGGCTTCAGAGAAAATGCTGGGTTTGGCAATCATTTTAATTAAAGGTAGTAAGACACTAGCATATAGTTCAAAAGAGACAGCATATTATTTGAGCAATTTTGTGGATCTCACATTTTGAAAGCTGGAGGCTGGGGGAAGAGGTTGTCTTCATGTTTTATACCTGCTTCAGTTACAAATAGAAAATATGGATTTTCTGGAGAACTGTGTTATATAGGACATTCTTATTAGGAACCTGAAGAGAAATATGATGACAAAATTTTACAAATTTCTGAGAAAATGGATGGTTTAAGGAACAAATTCGTTCCCTTCCTAACAAGCAGGCTATCTGTCAGGGTCTGAAGCTGAAAAATTAATGAACAAATTTAGAAAAACTGAAAGTGTATCTTCCAGGACTATTCTGTTTGTGAAGAAAAATAATTTGCATTAAAAGAATAAATATTTTTTTAATTCCACCTTAAGATGAAAAATGTTATTCTTTAAATAAAAGAATAAAGAAAAAGGAGGGAAGAGAGAGATTTAAGCAGAAGATGACTTTGGAAGAAGACCTTAGGAAAGATACTAAGATGGAACTGGAGTAAGACTATATTTTTTTCCACCTGTTTTACACAGAGAAAATAATACAAATAGAAGCTCTCTCTAGTTAGGATCAATGCATCATCTATCAGCAATGCTACTTTTTTGAATAGCTGTAGAGAAAGAAGCTCCTTTTTTCTGTCTCTGGTGGTTATGTGAAGAAGTATGAGTGCGGTGGAGAAAAAATACCATTGTAGTGGATTTTGATATCCTCACAGGTCTAAGTGCACATGCAAGAAAATTTGCTTTGTGCAGAATAGAAAACAAATGAACAAACAAACGAAATCAGCTATCATTCTACTGAATAACCTCTGGTAAAGATGCTACTTAAATCTTTAAGGAAATTTTCTCCTGTTAGCCAGGAAAATATGGGACATCATGATATTAAAGGAATGATTCTGTCAAGGCAAATTGTAAAAAAGAGGGAAAAGAGGCTCAGATATTTAGAAATATTGAATGTTTGTTGTAGGATGGACAAGACACTATAGAGTCAGTAAACCTAAATTCCAAATCAGATACTTTGAATACTAATACTAATATTGGATGATATAAATTTTCCCTAGTGGAGATGATTTGAACTTCAGAAAACTTGTCATCAATGATTTCCTCCATAAAGTTATAATAACTTCGGCCTGTGGTGGTTGTCTAGTTACCTGGTGTATTTGTAGGTTTACTTGCTGTTGTTTCTTGATTGCCTGAATAAAAAAGATCATTAAGCTCTTTCCAAGAGATACATGCATGATTCCTGACTGCGTTCCTTACCAGACTTGTGACTATGCAATAGGCATGAGGTAAGTGTCCTCCATTTCACTGTGTAGTTGCTGTCTGACTCTGCCAGAAGGCAGTCTCAAATAGGAATACACTGGTTTATGACCTGCTGGCCTCTAAGAGGATATTAAGCACTTTTACACTTCCTTTGTGCTGGAAGCGGAGTATATATTTGCGGTATATCCTTGTGGAATTCAGGCATGTTCATAGAATTATAGGATCATAGAATATTTCAAGTTGGAAGGGACCCACTCATAAGGATGATGGAGTCCAACTCTCTGCTCCTCACAGGACTACCTAAAACTAAACCATAGGAATAAGAGTGCTGTCCAGGTGAACTTGATCTCTGACAGTTTTGGTGCCATGGGTACTTCCCTGGAGAGCCTGTTCCAGTGACCGACCAGCCAGCCTCTCAGTGAAGAACCTTTTCCTAATGTTCCATGTTGCTAAATAGCTCCCAGCCAGCGCAAAAGGCAACTTCTATTCTCCAAATTTTAAAGAGAAACATGAAAGAGCAAACAATATGGAGGAGCAAAAAAGATGAGTTTTGGTTTAATATTAAATTTGAGAAAATAGATATTTTCTGAATTTATGTATCTTCTGTTTCAGCTTAAGAACCAATGCCTGTCATACAGCCTTCTTTTTTATTAATTGTATACTTCTGAGAAAAATACATTCATTTTTAACACTTCAATATTAGAATATAATTACTAAAATTTTAATTTCATTAGTTCCTTATCTAGGAATTATTTACCTCTCTCTTCCCTCTTCAGAAATATGCAGAAGGCATTATAACCATGTCTTCTGCACTTATTTAAGTATAAATACAATGCTTGATGACTATTAGTGTTCACAGTTGTAACAAAATCATGAGCTGGTTATTGTAGGAAATGAAAACTTGTTTCCAAGCAACAACACAATGTTCAGAGCACTGAGAAACGCACTCTAAAACAAAGAGAGTAGCTGACCAAGCTTCAGGTGGTGTCAATTTAATAGGAAAAGGTAATACTGAAATAAAAATTCTGAAGGGCTAGTTTGAACAGCTAGAAGGGTTGATGTGGAAATGTTAAGATCCTGGTTCACTACTGGGACTTAAATGCCCCATTTTTCCTCTGCAGTAGGTACCACTCTATCCCTCCTAGATGGCACAGCTCACCTCCCAGTGATCCTTTATGAATGCTGGTCTAGTGCACCAAGCACTGCACAAGCAACGGCAGAGGAGGGTACAAGGTCATATCTGCTTTTGACAAACACATTGTGGGTCCTATTCGGTTACTCATCATTTTCCATCCCTTGCCATACTCCTTCTGCAACGTGAGTCAATGGGGCCTTAGGAGGCATTTTGGAACATCTCTGACTCGTTCTTCATGGGCAGTGATAGAAAGCTGCCACTGGTTCTTATCTATAAGAAGGAGCGTAACTTACCATGTTTGTAAGGCAGGATCTCAGGCATCTTCTCTCATCAAATTGGGGTTACCATGCTGACAACTATATCCATTAGGATTGCTAACTCAATTTCCTTCACCCTAAAGTAGTAGAAACCAATTTCATCCTCCTTCCCTCCTCTGCGATAGAGGTTTTTACTGAGATTGGAGACACCAATCTGAGCCTCATAAATACTAGTAGCATAGAAGCCTATTTTCTCCTGAAAAGACTCCTTCTTTAGTTTGACTTTTTTGTCATATCATCCATCACAACCATAGGGTTTAACCTGTTCCTTTGATTCGGTTACACTTAATGCAGCAATTCAGCTAATTATGTGGCCTTGTACACACAGCAGAAGTTTTGTCTTATTTGTTGCTTGTAGAATTAGCATTTTATGACTAAGCACCAATAACCATCTCTATACAGCCTCCTGACAAAGAGGAAAATAATCACTTACACCATGTCACTTTAAAAATGGAGATCATTCAAGGGAAATACTCCTCTCAGCTGAGAATTGTTAGTGGGCTTGTTTACAGGGTGAAACCTCATATTAAGCAGAAGTCTGTATTTTACCAAATATAAAGGAATAACAAAAATAAACTTAAAACCAAAACAAAGTCTTGTCCTGTATGCTACTTGGCAATTCGCTTTGGTGCTAGCTTGCTTAATCAGGAATCTTGATAAAAAATTTTCATTTACTTGGAAAATCAGCATGTCTGTCGTTCAGTGTTGTAATCTTTCCACATCTCATCTAACACTGGACTGTGTCAGGCTTATATAATCTTGAATTTTGATGAAGTCTAATGCTGTCCAAACTGCCAGAGGTACTTAACTTGGCTACTAATACCCAAAGTAATAAAGGCTGTTCTTCAGCATGGACTGCATGATGTTTATTAAGCTTGATGAGTAAACAATAAGTTATTAGATGAAATTAAGCTTTTTATAAATAATGTGTATACACATGCACATTTAAACATACATTCATACACACATTCATTTGTAGACAAAAGAATATTCATTTCCTCTCAAGAGAAAACAGAACTCATGCCAAATAATTTTTCTAGAAATCGCTGTATTAGATTAACAGAGAAATCAGTTGCATTTTCAGCACTGTGAGGAATTCAGGTATAAACAATTTCAGAAGAGCATATACAAGAGGAATTTTTAACAATTAGATTTCCCAGTTTCTTCAGGCACTTAAAAATGTGAGTAGACCTCAAGGAGGACTTTCAGAAGTGTTTAACCAGCTTCACTCTCTAAAGGGCTTTTGTTACACCCAGGAGGTGTCTACCTGTGTTAGATAATTAGTCATATTAGCAAATTTGTCCCTACTGCATTTTGGAGAGATTATTCTGCAGATTGACAGCAGGCAGAGTCTCAGAAATGACAAAAAAAGGTAGACGAACAAAAAAACAAAACTATTTGTCCCTACTGCATTTGCGGCTGAAAATCTACTGTGAACCCACTTACATAATGACCCTCTTCTACCTGGAAGTTTTATTCAGCTAAGAAAGATTATGATTTTTCTAGCAACCTAATCTGGCCCTTATTCAGAAGGCGGCAAGAAGACCTTCTGAGCTTAGTCATGTCTCTTCCAACTACTGTGAAAGTAAATAGCCAGATGCCACCCAGACACTACCAGCTTGATGCAGGAATGGCTGATGAGCTCCTTCAGCCCGTCTGGTTGAGCAGATCTGTGCCAACTGATACTATCTGCAGTGAAGCCAATTTTAACTTCTTTTTCCTGATTATATTGAGCTTTGAACCAAGTTGTTTGACAACTTTAAGGCAGATTTTGAAAAACAGTTAACCTAGCAGAGAGATGTAATCATAACACAGCTTGGCAAAGCAATCAACTACTGAGATGCTGGATGACAAGGCATACTTACTGGGAAGTTGTTCATTACACAATGTATCTGAAAGCTTCTGTGATGTTTCACAACAGTCATATCGCAGGTGGCACTGGCAGTAACACAATTACAGGCTTCTAATACCTTTCCTTGGAAACTTGTGCTTTCAGCATCTTTGAACTCTGCTAAATTTTTTCTCACTGTCTATTTCACACCCCTTTAGTCAGAAATTTTGGGAAGTCTGACAGAGATGGTTCAGCTTAAGGATTGCTGTAAAATACTTTTTCAAAGATTTTAAAAGGAAACATAACCCTCTTCTAATATGTGAAAATGGCTTGAAATTCTAAGGAAAATGTTATTATACCTAAGAAATATTTATTGTTTTCCTTGGGGAAAGAAGAAACTTAATTCATGTATGCTCAGGCTATAAAAACCTAGAAATCACCTCTTTAGAACTTCTTAAGGGGTTGGAGTGCACATGCTTATGAAAATAAGTCTCATATAATCTCCATCCTCAAAGAACTCTTTACCTTTGTTTTCTTTAGAGTATGCACAATGCCTGCAGTGGCACTTTCTACATGTCTGCTCTGTTGCCCTGGCACAGCTTTTGTGGAATATAAGGATTTCTTGGAGTCCAGAGTTATATACAGGCTGGCCTATGCCTTATTTCATTCACAGTACAAACAATACTCATGCAAGAAATAATGTTCATGAGAGGTCATAGCATTTTCAGCGGTGTCCAAAGTGGTATATCTCCTGGTTCTTCCACAAACTTACCAGACTATACCAGATAAAGAAATTAAGAAAACCCCAGAATTCCTGAGGCTGGGAGCTAGCAACTTCCCAGCTCTAACACTAAGCAATTTATTTCATATTCTAACTATGTTTATCACCCTACAATATACCCAGTAAAGAAATGTTACCATTATAAAGTCACAGCACTAAGAGAGAAATAAGAGAATTAGTGGCCTGTGTGCATGCATTATGATACAGTCTTTAATTACACAGCCATGTCTACCCACAGGACCCCTGCTTCATTCAGTGCACAAGGCAGACTGTGCTCACAAAGTGAGCAAACATGCAATACTTCTTTTTCTTCTTATTTAATATATGCCCCCATGCCTAATTTTCTGCACACCATCCAAACCTTGCACTGAATATGTAATTACTCATTTCCTAATGGGCTTTTCCCTGGTGCTTTTTTTTCATAGTATCCTACTTATTAACAGAAATTAATGAATTTATCTTCATAATGTCCCCGTGGTATCATTCTCCCCATTTTACAGATAGTGAATTATCAAAAATGTTGGCTAATTTAGGGTGATAATTTGAGATGCCTAAGGTCTGATTTCTCAGAGTATATAGCAGTATGTATGCTCAGAGTAGTGCTCCCATTTATCTTAGTGATTGCTGCAAAAGCTTGGCAATTCTTAAAAAAACAGTTTGCAGAATAACAATTTACATGTACAAAATATGAGAATAGAGAATTTATATGATTTTCAAAGAAAATCTCTGACAAAGTCAGGATGGAATCTGGTTTTCCAGGAACGTTCAGTGACTTTTATCACAATCCTTTTTGTTCATCTGCCTCATACAGTGCCCATCTCCAAAGCATCAAGTGATCTTCAGTCATGACATAAAACTGATTCATGTCTGAGCACTGTTCATCCTATATTTTTAATGAAGTGGGAGTCTTATGATCTTTAATTTCAATCCTCAGGCGTAACACATATTCATATAGTGATGAATTAAACTTAACTTTATTTGGATGTTTTCTAAGGTTGGACTACTGGGCAATTCTGCAATTTAAAGATTATTTCAATGTAGCCTTGTGGCTTCGAAATAATTAATTTGAATCCAGAGGATGTGGGGAAAAAAAATTGAACAGTGACCAAGTATGCATGTGTCCCCACACAAGCAAACTCGCTGAAGCAGAACTGGGGTGTGCAGAGCAGCCCTTTATTCTTCAATGTATGGTGGAAACTGGAAAAGAGAGGAAACACTTGCTGTGTGGACCTCCCACTAGAGGGGGGTGGAGGAATGCATTTGACCAGTGACTTTGGGGCCTCATAACAAAGCAGAAATGTCGAGATTCAGAAGCTGTTGATTTTACACAGGTGGGATTGTTAAAGGGTGTGGAAATATTGGAAGAGCAGTAGGAAAGCTGTGGCACTCTTCGCCTTTTCCTGGACGCGTGTACTATATAACTAAAAGGAGGTTGTAGTGAAGTAGGTGTTGGTCTCTTTTCCCAACAAGCAATAGGACAAGAGGAAGTGGCCTCAAAGGTTTCCAAGGGAAGTTTAGATTCAATATTAGGAAAAATATCAAGCACTGGAATAGGCTGCTCAGGGAAGTGGTGGAGTCACCGTCCCTGGAAGTATTTAAAAGACTTGCCTATGTGGTACATAAGGATATGGTTTAGTGGTGGACTTGGCAGTACTAGGTTAATGGTTGGACCCAATGGTCTTAAAGGTCTCTGTTCCTGCTCTTCCCTAGCTCCAGGTCTGCCTTTCTTAATTTTTTCACCAATTCTTGCTCACTCTCATTACCTACTCCTCTTTAATTACTTTCCATCTCTCAGGGATGGATTTTCCATCTCTCAGCTGTGTTCAGCTCCTGACACCTTCTTTTTCACCATGCTTCTTTCAGACCTCTACCTCTCACTCTTCCATCCAACCCTCCCACCCCTCTCTTCATTTCCTACTCCACTTCTAAGTGCAACTCTCCTGTAGCATGCCACAGGGATGGAAATACGTGGTGTGGGCTCAGAGCAGGTACATGTAGCATCCATGACAGGTGCTGGCAGACCACGCTTTGTTGTGCTTGGGATGAAGCTGCCCAGAGTCACAGTCACATGGTCAAGCAGCATCCCATTTAGTTGCAAGACTAGTAAGACATTGCCAAGTGTGTACCAGAGAGGTAGGAGGTGTATGATTTTTCACAAGTTTGAAACTTGGCCAGATTTGGGCAAATTTATACATTAAAAGGCACAGTCATTATTTGAATATGATCTTTATACCCAATTTTGGAGGAGCCAGAACATTTTTCTATTTTCCTCTTTTGTTTGTAATGTGATCTAAATAATATTTTATGTAGCACCATTCTCAGCACCATTTATGCTTGTCAACAAAGCAACCTTTGTTGCTAAAAAACCTTAAAACCAAAAAGTATTTGGAAACAAAACCTTCCTTCATCAGTCCCATGGCATAGGGAGTTTCATCTCTATAGCTGAAGTTTGCCAAGCTATAAACAGCAAGTGTATTTTAAACTGTGTAATGATGTGAATTTTAGCTAACATTTTATCTCCTGCACTATAAACCCACTCTAAACATTACCAGAGCACCATTAGAAACTAAAGAAGAATTTTCAACCATATTTTGTATAGTTACTGCAGCCCCTGGAATAACAGATGTTTGCTTAACTAAGTACTCTGTGAAGACTGCCCATTGAAGGCATGTTCTCGATTCTTATGTTTAAAACTGGGTTTGACAAAATGCTCCAGGCCCTTATCATAATAAACTATGTTGGTTTCTCTGTCACAGCACCCTGATAATGTAAGTGAAGTCATAATCAGGGTATGAATATGTCATGTATAACCAGTATATGCTTCTGTAAGAGTGAGATCCATCACACGAGCTATGCTGAATGTTTTATAGACTCACTGGTCTTGTTTTTGGCCAGCAACTTTTTTAATATCTTGAAAGATATTCCAGCTCTGATGTCATGGACCTAGTTTTAGGTGGCCAAATATGGAGACAGACCCATAAAAGTAGATATTCAGCTTTTAAAAATTTCTGAATGGTTATAAAACCTTTGAAAGTATAAATTATTCAGCTAAAAATATTTTTTTAATAACCCAGACCAGAAAAGTCCTGCCTCAAAAGAATACAAGTAAAAATAATGTGGAATGTTTCTACCCACATTAAAAATATTCATATTTGGTATGTTTTCATTTAATATTATTTATTTTCATCTTTCAGAGAATTGTATTAAATTATAATAGTATCTTATTTCTTGAGATCAAAAGAATCTGCATTTAATATTTTATAGGAGCAATTGTCCGTGTGGTCTCATATTATCTTATTGGAACATCAAAGCTTGTTTTGGATTTCTGCTAGTACCCCCTGGGCAGATCCCATGTTCACATGGAAGCTATTGGTTGAGATTCAGGACTGGCTTTCATGTGGGGAGAGGAGAAAGAGACTATCTCATACCTAAAAATGGACCACCAAGGGATGCTTTGAAGATGGGATGGAGGCAAATCATACACTATGTGTGAATGATTACTTAGGAAATTCTTTCATGTGACTGTTGGGAAGAAGTTTTGTTTCTAGTGGACAAATCTGATGACAGACCTGTGGAAATTGGACACTTCCATAAGTTTTCTTTGCTGTTTTGCCTATGAGTGTAGGCATGTTTTGAAAGCTTTTTCAAGAGTAGTTGTTGTATACAGGAATGTCTTTTTTGAAAGAGTTTTACAATGGCTATTGACTTTAATTATATGGATTTCTTAAAATCCCCTGATAATCTCTTAGTTTATATGGGACCATTTTCAAAATGCATTTAATGTGATTGTGTAGGGTTCTAGTCCCTCCTATATAAAAAGCAAAACACAATAACCATGGTGGCAGTTGTATTCTTGGACATTTTCTTTCAAACTCACCCATGTGAAAGTTAGTGGACTAGTCATAGCTGGCTGTCTTAGCTGCACCCTAGCCAATGGAGAGAAATAGGAACACCCAGAATTTATCCAAACTGACTTAGGTAGATGGAGTGAACTGCTCTCTGGAGGTACCTGTTACTTTCTATAGGAAGACACTAGATAATTTGCTTGAGTGAATGTGAAACAGTAACACTTGGTCAACTCAGCAAGTTAAATGCCATGCTTTCATAGCAGTTTGCTTTTGGAGACATTGCTCAAGATGTCACAGTGTTTGTCTAGGACATTGTTCCTAGACATCAAGGGGAAAAGTACTACTCAAAGAACCATTTTACTGCAGCTCATGAGCTGTTATTGACATTTATTATCAGACTTTAGGCAGATTATTTCCTCCTTGCTGAAGAACTGTGAAGTCCGGTGTGACATCTGGAGACCAGGCACAATACTATGGGCACCTCAGATGATGCCATATACCTATGTGTGTACAATCAAATCCTGCCCCTGCACTAAGATACTTACATTTAGATACCTGCAGCTTGGTGATCAATCAGACCTGCACTGCTCAGCTAACATTAAGAATAAACTTCTTTTGTCTGTAATTGACTTGATTCTGGAGGTTTATGCATCTTCTGAAGTTTAAATACAGGCTCACATCTCTCTACATCTAAAAGTTACAATATTAGCTCAGCAGAAAAGCTGAGTTTGTTGTATTAGCCCAGCCTTTAACCTCTTCAGGGAAGAAACAGTAGGGTCTAATTCAAGCAACAAGAGCTGCCTTTTCTCACTACTTATTCAGGAAGCTGCCTGTCTTTCCCTTGATTGTGTATGGGGTTGCCAGTATGAGAAGAGAATCTCAGAGAATCTTTATGTAGTTTTTCTCAAAAAGATTTTTTTAAATGTGGGTTCAGATGATGGCAAGAAAGTTGGGTGCTCATTGTATTGGATCCTGTGAGACTGATAAATGTCCCTAGGGGTATGTGAACCATATGCTTCACCACAGTGTGTAGACAACTACATTCAAACTCCAGTGTTTAAAACCAAACAAGAATATATAAATTATTATAGTGAAACAAATAAACAAAAAAAATGCTAGCCTGTTCTGCAGTTACTAGTATATACTTTACACAGATATGTGCAAAATCTTCCAAGTAGGCTGAAGGGGTACCCTGTTAACCGTCATGCTTAAATCCGAATTTAGAATAGGCAGCATGAATTTAGTTTTATGTGCTTTGCTTATTTCTTAAACTAACCATTATATTTCAAGATACTATGATGATATCAGTAAGACATCTTTACTTAAGACTTTGAAAAAGAAGATAAACACTAGATATCCAGAAGAAAAAATATTACACTGGAATATACTGTAGTGGAAAAATAGCAAGCAAACACAGTTGTTGCTTTTTGAGAAAGTTAGAAGTAACACTAATCAAAATGGAGAGCTCATTTTTTCTTATTTTTAAACACTTGAAAGATTATTTTTTCAGCATTTGTCTGGAGAAAGCACTGTGATACTTTTTGTACTTAAAATCTTGTTTCGCATGATTATGTAGATTGCATATAGTATTGAGCTAGGCAGAAATTGAAAGACAGTACTCTTGTGTGCATGTCCCACTGGATGGTAAACATAAGCTGCATGAAAGATTTTATCCCTGAAGATTTCGTTGCACTTGATGTGGTATTTTTGCACCAGGGAGAACCACCTGTTTGGAAGATATTCTGAGGGAAAGTGTCTTGAATGATTTTTCAGGTTGGGTTTGTTGGAAGAAATACAGACTGCTTCTCGTCATGTAACCAGAGAGAAAATAACATTCAATTTTTGAGAATATGTGATGTGCAAGTTGGCTACCGAATTGATGTTTTAAGCAATCTGTAGTATTCACTGAAAATCTGCAGAAATCAAGCTACTCCCTTACCTACATCAAACTTTGCAATTTTCGGTGTCAGTTCTTCTGACCAGCAAGGTTATTGCTTGTCTTTAACCGTGTAGCACGTCTTATAGCCATCCTTGGTGTGACATGTATGCTTATGTTATCTAGTCCATAAGACCCCTTAAGGCTTCTTGCACTTAAAAAGTTAATGTACTGAAGCAATAAATTGAAATTCTATGCAAAATAACATAGGATGTTGTGATAATGATATTTTTTCCAAAATACCCAGAGGCAGTTGACTATTGTCAGAGTACTACAAGGACAGAAATACATCTGCTACTACTAAGATGCTTTCTACATTGGTGTGTGTGGTCCAATAGCTTATCTGTATCTTAGAGGACATATTTTTACTGGATTTGCTAAAACATTTTGCCCTTCAGGCTGACTTTGTTTGCAAAGTTTCTTCCTTGTCTTCAAAGACCACGCTGCAAATGTCTATGTAAATGCTGACAGAATACGTAAATGGCGTCAGATGAATTCATATTTCATCTTCAACTCTTGCTTCTATTAGAGCCATGACAGTAAAATCACATGAAGACATCAAAAGGTTTGTTTTCCACTGTTTGAAAGCTAAGTTTACAATAGCATTTGTGCTATTCCTTCCTTGCTCACCTACTTCCCTCTTTCTTTTTTAATTCAGCTTTTTGCTTTCTGTAGATATTGCCTGTATTTATGTGCAGTCATAGCATGGTTTCTAGTATAACAGTGTCCCACACTCAGTATTCTCTTAAATAGTACTTTACTAAACATGATAAACAGTAATTTAGTATGTTATTGTTATAGTGACTGCCACCTTCCACAATGTATTATTTCTTACACTGGTGCAGGTCAAAAATGCAGGTGAACCTTGTATTTTACATTTACACGTTAGTGTCATTGTGCAAAATAATTTGCTAATCTTTAGACAGTGATCTTGAAAGGCTGAAGAAACAAGGTGGAAGAACTTCATGAAGGTCAGCAAAGAGAAAGGCAAAGTCCCGCTTCTGAGGAAGAACGACCCCACGCACCAGTGTAGGCTTGGGGCTGACCAGATGGAAAGCAGTTTGGCAGGGAAAGCAAAGCTGATAAACAAGGTGACCATGAGCTAGCAATAGATCCTTGCTACAAAGAAGGTTCCTGACATCCTGGGCTGCTTTAAGCAAAGCCTTGCCAGCACCTAGAGGTAGGTGATCCTTCCCATCTGCTTAGCACTGGTAAGGCACATCTGGAGTCCTGCCTGGGTCCAGCACAGGCATCCTGAGTAAAAGAGTTGCAAAGCCATATTGGAGTGAGTCTAGTGCAAGCCCACAAAGATGATTAAAGGACAGGAGCATCTTTTAAGCTGGGAAAGGCTGAGAGAGCTGTAACTGTGCAGCCTGGAGAGGAGAAGGCTCAGAGTCAATCTTATCTATGTGTATAAATACCCGTATGGGGACAGTAGAGAAGACAGTCAGGGTCTGCTCACTGGTGCCTGTGACTGACTGGACAAGAGGCAATGGGCACAGACCAAAAAAGATGGAATTCAACATGAACACAAGAAAGCAATTTTTACCACGAGGCTAGCCAAACACAAGAACAGGTTGCCCAGAGCGGTTGTGGAGCATCCTTCCATGGAGATATTCAAAATCTGACTAGACATGGTCCTCAGCAATCAGCTGCGGCTGACGCTGCTCTGACCTGGTAGTCTGAGTAGGTGACCTCCAGAGATGCTTTGCAGACTTAACCATTCTGAGGGACCAATCGGGGACGGGCTGGGCATCTGCCAGCAGGTGGTGAGTAATTGTATTGTGCTTGACTTGTCTCTCTTGGGTTTAATTTGTCTTTCTTTTTTTGTTGTCTCCCTTTTCATTATAATTTTATTATTATTATTGCTAATGCTAGTACTGATATTACATTAGTATTTTATTTTATTTGAGTTATTATATTGCTCTTATCTCAAACCATGAGATTTACATTTTTTTTCCGATTCTCCCCCATCCCACTGGGGAAGTGGGAGAAAGCAAGCGGCTGCATGGTACTCAGTTGCTGTATAGGGTTATACCACTACAATTCTAAACAATACCTGGAAATCTGGAATAAAATTTACATTTTAACAGCTAATGGAGAATGTCTATATTGCACTGGTTCTGTATTTTCTGGCTCTGTGATACAGTTAATGTAATTGCAGTACAGAATCACATAGTTATATAAGCAAGACTTTTAGTCATCACTTTCAAAACTGTCTTTCCAGTCATATACCTTTTCTTAAAAGAGTAATTTAATTTTTCTATGAATTTCTCTGTTGCTGCATAAGCAGCACTGAAACAAAAGGTTGTGTAAGTTCTCTGTCTTTCAACTCCTTTGGTTTCTCAGTTTCAAAAAGCCACATCAAAATATCTTGCAACAGAACAAACACCAACTGTATTTTTTTTCATCATTCAACAGATATCGTATTCTGCTAACTGCCATGCAGAACATGGGGAAATGCTGCCAAATTCCTCCTTGACATACAACAGAGCCCATTAATACTGAGGTAGCTTTATGGATATGTTGCAAGATATTTTGCTTGGTTTCTTTAAATACACTTTCACATAAAACCACATGGTGCTGCAAAAAAACTGATATATAACATTTGAGGTAAGATCATACTATTGAAACACATCATTTGGTTGTCTGAGCTTTGTCTCTTAAAGCCATGACACTCATATGCTTCCATTTTCTCCCCATTCCCTTGAGTTTACTGCTGGGGACAATTCTCCCACTGAGTCCCATGGAAACAGAAGTAGCACCTCATCTAGCATGTGAACTGTGAAAACAATTCTGATTTGACTGATTTCAACCCAAGCTGTGGAATAACTTCACCATTGTGGGTTTAACAAAATTAAGAGAAAGACTCTCTTGACTGTCTCTTTTACCTCTTCTTTTTTTAATCTACATCATACTAACCTATCTGTTTTAGTCTAGGGGGTGGTAACTCACTGAGATTTTTCTGAGGTGAAGATCTTCTCCAATACCTGGGTATTCAAATCTTTTATGTTGTTGATTGCCATCTAACACCTTCTGCAAAACAACATGCAAGAGACACGAGACATTTGCACGCGTTTAGATACCATGAATGATAACTCCACTCTCAACCATCTGCTAGACCCTCTGTTTACTGATGCTCTTTGTACTGAAGTTCAAATATTTTGGAAGGAATGGGGGAAAAATTGCACAAAAAGCCCCCCAACCCAGCTTTAGTTTTGTTATGAACATCTGCAGAATATAATAGGAAACAAAACCATCTGTTTCCAGTGACTTTTCTGTATTGTGCCTTTCTACTGACTCATACACAAACCTGAAACCAGGCTGTTTAGGGCGTTCTCTCCTTGGTTATTATGTAAAAAGGCCTGGGAAAATTCAGTACACAAAGATAGCATACTCAGAGTTGGAGCAGGTATTAGTAGGCCCACCGTAAGGCTGATTGAGCTTCACAACTTCTGGATGAAAGATATTTTGGATGGAAATGAAGATAAAGGTCTTGGCTACCTAAAGAGAGAGAAAACCCAAAACATCCATTTTTTAGTGGCAACATCATTGCTCATGGCAAAATTTACTGTAAAGTAGAGGCAGGTTTTTGTCTGTATCTATTGGTTTCATGTGGTATATGACAATTTAATGCACTGGAAATGTGATTGTTTGTGTAGCAGACTGGTGTGCCTGGTTCTGTTAGTTTTCATCTGTGTTTTGCATGGATATCCAAGAGATGCTAGATGCTGAGCAATGACTGTGTGACCTGGTAAGTGGATGTGGTGTCCCACTGCCTCTATGAATGCATTTAAGTGAATTAAATTAATGTTTGAAAATCCACCCTTTAAGAATTTCAGATGAGAAGTATTATTTACTATTATCTTTGACCAAACATAGCTTTAAAATTTAGGCCTCCTTGTGCACGCAAAATTGAAATTTTCCCTTCATCTTACCAGGGAGGGAGAGGGACCCTCTCTCACCCTTTCTCTGTTTAACCTCGTAGCTCAACAGTTACAGGACTCATAGGATGTGAAGAAATCAGGCTCTTATTGCTCTTCTTTTTACTAAAAAGGACCTCTTACACTCATTAAAAACCATGGTGTGTTTGTGTATGCTGTTTTTACCCTTCTTTTGAACCTTGTCTCTTTCACAAAACCAAATCTCTTCCAGACTGGCTGGCTCAGAGGGGTAAGAGCCATACCCCTCTGGTATGGCTCTGCAGCCCAGAGATGCAGATGCCCACCAAAAGTAGGGCTGATCCTTTTTTCCATGGACTTCACCACACTAAACAAAGTCACTGGACAAAGCAGAGCTGTTTGTACTGAGACACAGCAGTGTATGTGTTGCATGTTTCTCTCCTTTGTACTACTGATAACTCTTAAGATCTTCTCTGGATAAGAGGTATACTAGAGACATCTTCTAAGTAAATCGCATGCCTTGTATGGATATGGGAGCCTCTGAAAGTGTATTAGGGGTATTTTGTCCCCCTTAAAGGGGATTGTGCTGAAATGTTTGCACTTATTTATACAATTACCTAGCAGTGCAGAAAGCTAATGTTAGGGCATAGCTCATTCTGTCTCCCAACCTAACAAGACCTATTGCCAAAAACTTATCAACCCATCTTGGGATTTTTTATTAAAAATCTGAAACATATTATATTCTCCCCTTTAATAACCTTTCAAGATCACAGTCATAGATGCTACTTTTTAACTGAAGTCTTTTTAAGAGCAGTATAGAGCAGGAAAGCATTTATCAACAGTATCAGAAGGGGGCCTACAAGGTTTCCAGAAAGGAACTCTTCATCAGGGACTGTAGTGATTGAACAAGAGGGAATGGGCTTAAACTTAAACAGGGAAAGTTCAGGTTAGATATAGGGAAGAAGTTCTTCCCTGTGAGGGGGGTGAGGCACTGGAACAGGCTGCCCAGTTAACTGCCCAGCAGTTGTTAATGCTCAATCCCTGGCAGTGTTCAAGGCCAGCTGGATGAGGCTTTGAGCAACCTGATCTAGTATGAGACACCCCTGCCCATGGCAGGAAGGTTGGAACTAGATGATCTTAAGGTCCTTACTAACCCAAACCATCCTGTGATTCTATGACACAAGGAAAACAGAGAGGAAGAAAAACAAATAGAGCCATGAGAGAATATTTTTTCCTCTTCTATTCTGTATAAATATAGTATCATTCAGAAAGATAAAGATACTCCTTTGGTCCCTCTACTGCTGACATTTTCAGCCTGACTAGATAGATACTGTGAGATTTTTTTTAATATGGTGTATATTGTATCTTTCTCACAATTATCCTTCAAGACTAGGAAACCAGAAATTCCAGCTATGGAGCAGGTGGACATGAATCCAATCAGTAATCTCAGGGGGTTTGATGTGAGAGAGAAATGGTGGTATTTCACTAAGAAAGAGGCACAGGCCCCTCCATCTGCAACCCATGATAAAGCATCGCCTGCAAGGCTGTGGGGCATGGAGGGAAGCCAGGGTCTGCCTCCACCTGCTCCACTGGCCCTGTTTCACTCAGGTGAGGAGGAGAGAGAAACCCCAAACATCTGCTCATTTTTGTGTTGCAAGTCTGGGGCTCATCTCCAGGCTTGCCACATGGCAAGCGTGGATGCACACAGGGACCAGTTATTGCTCAGGGTGAGCCTACACCTGCTATTTCCCATCTACAAAACCTTGTGCCAGCAGCTGCCTACAAGAAACCGAGCAGGAGCAGACCCTGCAGATGACACTAATCCAGTTTGTAAATCATAAGGACTACAAGAAATCTCCAGGAGAGGATGAGTTATTATTACATTTCTTCTCCTATTGCATAATACTGTTTTTTCAGCAACTGAAATACTGGGTTTTAGTCAGTGATAGATGCCTACTTAGATACTCAGTGACAAAAGGTCAATTAGGGTCATGTTTTCTTTTCCTGTAGAAAATGCTGTTTACGCTTGTTATTTTGGCAAGCTTAGACCTGCATGGCTTTTCCAAAAAATATGATTGTATCTAGTCCAGTGTTCTATGCTTTCAGTGAGTGTGACCCTCCATTGTCATCTTTTCAGCTCATGTAATTTTCAGAAAAAGGGAAAAGCAAATAGTCTATATTTTGCATGGGTGAGTTTAGAGGCTAAAAATGTAAGCCACCTAAAAAAAACCCAAAAAAACAGGGATGGTTCTAAAAGCTTTTATAAGTACACGGTAAGAAAATTCTAGGTTCATTGCAAACGAACAACCATTTTCTGCTCAAAATTAAGCATCTCATAATTGTGCAAAACATATTTCCAAA
This sequence comes from Nestor notabilis, assembly GCF_000696875.1. Taxonomy (NCBI): domain Eukaryota; kingdom Metazoa; phylum Chordata; class Aves; order Psittaciformes; family Psittacidae; genus Nestor; species Nestor notabilis. The sequence goes on along the minus strand of NW_009921488.1, from coordinate 23,774 downwards.
TAAATTGAAAACCACTAATGTAATAAAAAAAAAGAAAAAACAACCAAAAAAAAAAAAAAAGAAAGCAGAAGTTGCTAGACTGGCTTCAATACATCCTGTTACTTGTTTAAAAAAACCCACATGATATCCTCCTATTCTTCCTCTCAGTGAAAATCAGACATCAAAAGCAAAGCAAACCATATATATGCTCCATTGATCAATGTAAATTGGTTCAGTACTGGTATAGTTAGCACATATATTGGATGAGAGATAAATATACAGTCTGTTTGTTGTGCTATTGAGAAAATACAGTTCTGTTAGTCTGGACTACCATATAATAGACATACGATATTTGCCTTTCTGTGGGATATAATTAAGAACAAGTTGTAGCACCTGAGGAACTCATGTCTTTGAAGAACTGACAGCTTTTGAATAAGTAAGAAGGAAGATGTGAAACTTGCTGTGTACTCTTCTCACTGTGGGGAGTTGAACAGGCCTTTTCCTGCCTGCCTGTTTAATTTGCTCATTTGTAGAAAACTGCTCTAAAGGAGGGGAGTGGAGAGGAGAGGAGAGGAGAGGAGAGGAGAGGAGACAGTGCACAGAAAAGAAAATGATGACAAAATGATGAAAGATGGCAGATGGGTGAATAGGGAAGCCTCAGGTTACCCTCTGTGACTTGTCACTGTTTGTGGCAGTAGTTGAAAGCAGAAAACCAGTCTGCTATTCTGTTCAGTAAACAACCTGGAGCAAAGGCTCTTGAGTTTTGCTACAGAGCTGCCCAGCACTCTCCTGTCAAATGAGCATTAGGTCAACAGGCAAAGATACATGAAAAAGCTTCATTTCATAATGTAAAGAAAGTGCCTCTTATTTGAACACGAAGGTAATGTGCAGCATTTTGTCACCATCTTAGAAGATTAAGACTTTTGTTGGAGGCAGCTGTCTCTCCTGAATGGCTTGGGTCCAGGGTGATATCCTTGCAAGTCTATAGCCTGTGTAAGATACAGTCATTATCTGGGTCAGTATGTCCTAAAGGAGAAACCAATCCTGATATGAAGGTGGGGTGATTGGTTATGCAGCATAACTGAAAGAAAACTGTGTTCTCAAACTTATCTAGCTTGCTAATATTCCTTTCTGAAGTGTCAGATACATCTAAACCCCTTTATATTTGTTGTAGAAAGCATACAATTTATTTTCATCATGACATTTTGTTCCACCCTTCAGACATGTTTTATGTGGGTCCATATTTTCATACTCTGATCTTCCAATTCTTCACTGAACAGCAGGTCAGCCTGAAGCCATAGTGTGCCACCAGAGTGCTGACTCCCAGGTGTTCATGCCAGGAGCTGGGGCAGAAGATGCCATGGGCACCAGGTATCCTTTCTGGGGAAGCATTGCCTGGTATGGCTGAGGGCTAGCAGGGTCTCAGAAATGGGCTACAGCACTGCCAGGAAAGCAGAGATCAGGGACATGCTAGGGTTCCCCCAGCTTCCGCAAAACCCACAAACAATGAGATTTGCTACTTTGATATGTGTCTTCTTGTACAATGTTTGACACAATCATCATCAGAATTTGGGGGAGGACACTTCTTGCTGCTTAAATTGTGCTCTTCGTCATTCTGTAGACATTTTTCTAGAATTCAACAAGAATGGAAATTTCTGGGGAAAAAATGCTTCAATTTGAATTTTAACCATTCCCAGTGTTTTATTTTCTTCATAAAGGGATATTTTTAAAATAAATACTTGAGTTATATGGGTTTTGTATTTGTTTTATTTCTAGTCTGTTATATAAAATGTGAATATGATTGTATACATACACAAAAAGAACCTTTATAAAATATGATACAAGATATAATAACAGTTTGTACTAAAAACTTTAATGACTAACATTTCAGTTCAAGAACATTGCTTAAACAGCACACTTCAACATGACTTTCTTCTTTTTTATTTTTATTCCACAGTAAAATTTCAGGAAAATATAGTAAAATATTTTGAGTTCAGACAGAAGATTATTTGCTCAACAGAAAGTGGTTTAATTAAGGTATCTAGCTAGGTCTGTAGACAACCATATATATGCATGGTTTAAACATGAAGTAACTAAGCAACGCATTCTCGGATTTACTTCCCACTGTTGTCTGAACCATTACTGGAACAGGTTCTCGTCTGTTGTAAATCACTGCAACTTACTTGGTTTTCATGCAATAATGCCAATTTATACCAGATGAGAAGAGCTGAGCTAAATTCTGCTTATCAAATTGTATGCAGCTTGAATCAGTTTAAAATCCATTGCATTCTTACAATGCTATCGAAACTTTGCATGGTTATCTTTATAAAATATTTCCAGAAATGTGAGGTGTAAAAAAGGCCCAAAACCACTTGAACACATCTGTTCTAGGTAGGAAAAGGCAGAGTCATTTTCAGGATTATTGGCAATCCTTTGTTAGCATGTTAATCTTGTTAATGAACAATCAAATCTGGGGGAATGTCAAGAGAAACTTAGAGAATTTGCTTAATCTATCCTTCCTGCTAAGTTTTACAGGTACTGTCCAGAAAATTTCTGCATTTTATCTAGTACAGAACACTGGGTCACCTAGAAACAGATTTTAAGATCTAATGATCCGTATTACTGTTCACTGTTCTCAAAGACTTCTGGAGTTGAAATGTCTTTAAGCACTGAATTAACAATATACTAATCACTATAATTTTCTGATACATGCAATTTCCAAGTTACACTGTAAATTAGTCAATGAAAGTATGCAATTGGCAAAGCTTAATCAACTGATAAAGTAATTTAATGATTGACTGATAAATAGGTAAATGACAAGTAACTCACTGGGGCTAATTTACATATAATCACAGCATATCTATAAAACCTTACCCATAGCATACATGCTTTTAGTAATTTGCATTCAATTATCATGTAACCTAAATGATAGAGGGAAACTCAGATTAGTCAAGATTTTTTTCTAAGATGTAATTGATTAGTATATTTCATTTTAAATTTAACATTAAGCATACTTTAAAAGATAGTATTTTTAGAAATCTTAAAAACATAGTTTGAGAACAAAAGGCCGGTATATGGAATATGAATGAAAAGTGCTAATTTGGATCTACAGCTGCTGATTGCACTAAAACCCGGTTTTAAATAAATGCAACTCAGTTAAACATAAATATTGTTCAAAATGAACTTTAGCTTTCTAAAAGTTGCTTAGGCATACAAAGACTATAAGATACTGGGGTCCTGACCTCAGAGGAGGCCTATGAAGCCCTGCTGTTGTGGAAGAAACTGTCTACTTGCAGCATAAAATGTGACTCACCCTTCTTTTCTTAGACATGGGGCTTATTCTTTCTCTTTATAAAACCTTTGATGCTACAATGCAGCGCAGAGATCACAGTGGGAGAAGCAGCTTACGAAAGCAAGCACTTCTGGTCTAAGGAGTATCCTATCACTGGAATCTTATCACTGTATCTTATCACTGTGCAAATGGGCAGGTTATGGTCTGGTCTTCATGAGACAAAGACCATTAGCAGGAAAATCCCTTTACTTTCACTGGGAAAGAATAACAGGTCAGTTTGCATTGCTCTATATACTCCATAAGCACGAGGACTGAGCCTCAGCTCTGTGAACATGTATTACAGAGGAGCTCTTGTTCCTTCTTGTCCATCACAAGAAAATGTGGCTCTGTTTAGGCTTAGAGACAAACCCCAGTTAGAACAATAAACCTTAACTCTGTAAATTATTAGGAGTTTGTTTCAAACACTGAGCCTGCCCAAATGATTTTTACTGTTGGGAAAGTGCAGATGCAAAACCAGATAACACAGCCTTTCTTGATGTGAATCTACTCATGACAACCTTTTCTGTTTATCCACACCTCTAAGCTCATCAGGATCTTTCATATAATTTCCTAATAATTTCTGCATTATGCAGATTTTATAACTTCACATACATGTCATCATTCATTAAAATCTTGAAGCCAGCAAAAGAAGCTACAGTGTTGGGCATTGGCATCAGACAGGCAATATGAGCTTCTTTGTGGTGATTATCTTCAGCTGCTCCCGAAAAAGTGACGATTTTTTTCTCAAGGTCCCTGTTTGTCACTGTTCTTCTGGTCATCCTGAGGGCTTTCTGCCTCAGTGATGCACTCTGGCTCTTCATATTCTAGCTTGGTTTGCATCACTGCATGATCAGTTTTGTCTATCCATTCCTAGAAAAATGAAAATGTTGATGTTGGCAGGGACTGAGATACCAATGCAAAGAAATCTGGCTGTACAGACACTGATTTTCCTTTAGTTATGGCACCTTTACAGGGTAAGCCATAATGGAGAAGATTAAAAGGAAGCAATATAGACAAGCAGGATATAATATAACAGGATGGAAGAAAAGCAGAAAAGCAGAAAAGCAGGAAAGCAGACAGGATTCCACAAATGCATACAAACTTCTATTTGTTATAAAGATTGCTTTAAATACTTCATATTTAATCAGGGCCTTTAAGAAACTTCAAATGTGTAAAACACCTAGTGTTCCCTCCTTGATGGACTCATGCATTCTTTGACCCACGTCCTGACTTCATCTAAATTAAGATTGAGTTACATGGAGATTTAAGCAACATAGCATTTCTGTATTAAAACTTCAGTATTAGTTTGCATTTCATTCTTTCTTCTTCAGTTTCAGTTTAAAGCTACCTTACATATAGAAAGTTTCATTTTGCACTGAATTATTATTACTGCTCTTTGATATTGTCATTGGGTTTAAAAATGTAAATATTTGACCTGTCTCCACTCGGAGGAAACTTAATAGTAATTAAGATAAAGACAGACCAATTAATACAGAAAAGTGTATCACATATGCCATGCAACAAACTCAAGAACAGCAGGAAAATTAAAGCAAAAACTGCAGTCCATACATTTGACATCTTTTTTGTGTCTAAAGGTTTAGCAACCATACACTTCTGTGGCTAAGAGAGGATGCTTTTTATTCGTGCCTCCAAAGGCATGAGTGCCAACACTGGTTCAGCATTAAGTCTCACAGCACTTCACAAACATAAAGCAGAACTACACTGATTGTATGAGCTCTGGTATTTGCTCTGTGGATCCTTTTGGTGATGTCACATGAGGGGAAGGGCTTTTCGCTTTGGTCAGAGAGTGTGGTTATGTCTGTGTGGAGCAAGTGTCAGTAGCTACTTTTAAATTATTCTCAACACTATAGAGATTACAGCCTTGCTAGGATGGCAATGTTTACCTGGAAGTTTCCATTATGGTCACTGAAGAGATCATCAAATATGTATTTTGGATCTGGTATAGAAGGCATGACTGACTTCTGAAGCCTGCAAAGAGGAAAGTAAAATACAAATTGACTTTTTGTTATAGTGTAGTCATTCATACAAAAATCTACTTCAGCACATTTCTGTAGCCACAAATATATTTTATATGACAATACTCTAGGCTTGGTTTCTTTCCAATGTGTTTTAGAGTCAAAAAGCAGTTATAACTGTATGATAAAACCATAAGGCTAAGAGTGATTGTTCTGCTAGATTTTCAACCAACCCCATCCTAGTAAAATCTGATCTCTATACAAACTTCCAACTAGCCATTCTGCTCCATGCAGTAGTCAGAGCTTTACATTCCCTGGCCATATTCCCTTAGATATGAACTTGGTGCAGCAGCCAACTGTATTGGCTGACCTAATGAACACAAACAAACACGAAATACAGAATTATAGGAGAAAAAACTCAATTTATGATTTGAAGAGTTTACCAGAGTCCAACATACTTTCACTCTGAAGATAGGGGATTTTTGGTTTTTGGTTTCTGATGTTTTGGTTTTTTTGGGTTTTTTTTCTCTCAAAAAGGCCAAACTTGGGGCTCTTGCAGGGTTTTTTGTTGATTGGTGGGTTGTTGTTTTGGTTCAGGGGTTTTTTTTAAGTGTAGATTCTAAACCTGAACACAGTCATTCAACTTATTAAAGTCGAATGCATTGAAGCTTACTTCAGCCTATGACAAACAGACATTGAGTCTTATGAGAACTGTACAAAAGAATGTCAGTTCATAAGAAATAACCAAATTAATTGGCTTCTCGGGATCATAGAATCATAGAATAGTTTGGGCTGGAAAGGACCTTAAGATCACCTAGTTCCAACCCCCCTGCCGTGAGCAGGGACACCACACACTAAACCATGTCGCCCAAGGCTCTGTCCAACCTGGCCTTGAACACCTCAGGGTTGGAGCATTCACAACTTCCTTGGGCAACCCATTCCAGTGCCTCACCACCCTCACTGTGAAGAACTTCTTCCTTATATCTAATCTAAACTTCCCCTGTTTAAGTTTGAAGCCATTACCCCTTGTCCTACCACTACAGTCCCTAATGAAGAGTCCCTCCCCAGCATCCTTGTAGGCCCCCTTCAGATATTGGAAGGCTGCTATGAGGTCTCCACGCAGCCTTCTCTTCTCCAGGCTGAACAGCCCCAACTTTCTCATCCTGTCTTCATACGGGAGGTGCTCCAGCCCCCTTATCGTCCTCGTGGCCCTCCTCTGGGCTTGCTCCAACAGCTCCATGTCCTTTTTATGTTGAGGACACCAGAACTGTACACAATACTCCAAGTGAGGTCTCACAGGAGCAGAGTAGAGGGGCAGGATCACCTCCTTTGACCTGCTGGTCACGCTTCTTTTGGTACAGCCCAGGATATGGTTGGCTTTCTGGGCTGCCTGCTCATGTCAAGCTTCTCATCAACCACCACCCCCAAGTCCTTCTCTGCTCTGAATCTGTTCTCTGCCCAGCCTGGGATTTAATAAGATTTTTCAAAAAGAAAAGAAATTAAATGGAAAAGACATAATTTTATCCTGAAACATTGTCTTTTAACAGAGTCACACAGTTTTTGAAAATTTAAGGGTTTGGTTTTTGGAAGGCCAGAATGCATTACCCCTCAAATAGTAATTAAGCTATTGACTTCCACATCTTCTTGATGACTTCATCTATCAGATAAGAATTTTGTGTGCTGAGAAACTTGATCCTGAATGATAGCTCTGTTGTTATGACATGGTTATTTAATTGTAATCAATAAAATTATATTTACCTCTGCCATTTACACAGAAGAATCAAGAGGATAAGCATCATTAGAAGTACCGCCAGCAAACAACTTAACACAATTACTGTGTTTGACTGAGGTTTTGTATCTTCATTACATGAATCTAAGAGTAAACACAAAAAAAGTGTGTGAAAACATATTTTTTCTTTAACAGTGTTTCTAATCACTCTAGAACATTGGCTGTTCTTAAAACAAAACAAAACAGAAATAAAAGATTGTAAGAAGTGCGACAAGTTGAATTGTTCAGTTGCAACTGAAAAGCCATCATTTGCCAAATCTTGCAGCAAAATAAAATTGGGGTTTTATTCATCTAAATTGACCTGGTTTAGGACAAATGAGCAGGCTTACAGGCAAGAAGTAGATGTGTTATGAATGAATCGAATATTTCTTCTCATCTTCATCACATTGCATTGACAGTGATACAGCAGCTTTGTGCTAAGATCTATATTACATACATCAATTCACAATCACCAATGCTGCGAGATTTTATATGTAGCCTAAATGTCTTATTTTCCAAGATAAAACAAACAAACAAACAACATCTCCCCTATCTATCTTAGCAAACAAAAAGCCAGCAAACCACAAGTGCCAATGCCCAGAAAGTGACTGATGGCAGGATATCATCTAACACACAGGTATATCAAACTAACACAGTTGTGCACTTTTTAGTATTCTCAGTGTTTATCCTAAAGTTTTTGTAATGCCACCTCAAAACTCTACCTCCTACTATTCACCTTCTGCTCTCCACATAAATACTATAAAAACTAGTATTTTGCCTCCTCAGAAAAGCAACTGTCCAGCCTGTTTCACCGGCCTGCTTTGTTCAGCTTGCCAGAAAGCCACAAAAAAAGTTGTGATCCCCAAGTAAGGTATTCAGAATCTATGAAATTTCTTGAAACCAACTTTGTTCAGAGCTTCCTCTAGAAAGAAGACCCAGTGAAGGGTCTGTGCCCATGTCACTTCAGATCCAGGGGCACCCAGAGTGACTGAACAATTAGTCTGTCTCCTTTGCGCTTCCCTTCCTTGCAGTTACCTGCTAGCAGCCCCGGGTCAAACAGTTCAGGTAGGGCTTTTACGCGTGCACCTCTCAGAAGGTGCACAGGGAGACATCACCTTCTGATTTCTGGCTTGCATTTGCCACCACGCTGGAGGACACGTTTGCAGGTTCACCATTCGCATAGTGAAGGATGCTTCTCTGGAGGTCAACACTGTGCCTACTACTATTCACAGTCTTCATGTACTTAAGTTACAGGATTTCATCCCAGCTTTTGTATACAGATTTTCTTCAGGTGACCTAGTAGCCCACTGAACATTTGAGAGCTGAGATCTGGGTACACTGAACATCTGGTAGTTTTGATAAAGCCTAGTGGGTGACATTTTGTGCTTAGCTGATATGATACTAATCTGCTGGGATGCACATGGGAGCATCAGACTGTCATGACCTCTGGCCCTGTAGTTCAACTGGATGTACTTTCAAAACAAACTGCCTTCAAATTGGAGCTTCAAAGGCTTTCTTAGGGTTGAGGTTTGATGTTTAGATGTCTTGTGTGGACACCCCACACACACACCATACATCACATCTTTGTCATTGGTGGACCCTAGACACTATTGTAACACAAATAATGATACTCAGGTTTGCTGATTATGGCATAAATTGATAGTGTTATGGGTCATCAGGATCAAAATAGACATGATTTAAACACGGGCAATTAGACATTCACTTGAAGTTTCTTCGATAACAAAAGATGGAGCACAACAGTGCAACGTTAATTTGCTGAATAGTCCCAGCACCCCAACCTGCAGTCACCCCTTCCCCATTTGTACTTAGACAATATATGAATGTAGCACAGCTGTTACCTAATAATGTGCCATTCATCCAAAATGTTTCTGCTTCCCAGTCACTGCTGTAGTTAACTACGTTGCAGTAGGGTACTAGCCTCTTCAGTCTGACCCGGAAAGAATAGCATTTCCTTGGATCAAAGCCTTGCTCTCCAACACTGCAGCACTTAGAAGTTCTGGACTGAGAAGGAAGGTGTATCATCATTAATTCTGGTTTTCAAGATGGTGCTTCAGAACACTATACCCAGTCATGGCCACAACTAGGATAAAGGGTAGGCTAACTAAAAACCTCAGAACTGAATTTTAACTTCTCAGAGTTTTGAGAAATTTTGTTCCTTGACTGACTCTTCACTATTCATAGCCATTCCTTATTGTCTGATATTGAGTTGGAGGTCAACAATCATTACTTAATGCACTATGTTACAGCTGCGTATTTACAATACGAAAAGACACTTCAATCCACAAAATATTTACAAGTTATATTTGAGAACAGAAAGGCTTAAGTCAGTTAAATAATATTTGAAATACTTATCAGCTAACTTTAGAATAAATAAAAATTCCATGTCATCACTTTTCTTTCATTCTGTTTGTTGGTTTTGTGTTTTTTTCTCTCTTCTTTTCTCTACTCGACATTCTGTTTTTCTTCCAAAAACTCTTCTATTCTGAATGTATGATATTCCCTTAGATTTTCCTCAGATCTTTGGGTAGCAACTAGATATAACTCAAAAAATAAATTGTTTCTGGCATAACAGCAATCCAGGTTGCTAAAAATCCAACTGTTTTCTGCTACTAGTAATATTTCAAAGTATAGGATGGGAGAACAATTTGAAAACAACTCTATTTTACATTCTCTGGAGATGTTACTTCCCTTCCAATGTTGATTAAAAATGTCATATCCAACTCACTTGCCACTGTTTGTCGAACTTGCTTTTGTATTGAAGCTCAAGTCTCAAGCACTTCACAGCTCTCTCTGGTTTATTACAGCTTACAGTAACGGTGTCCTCTTTCCAGAAGAAGGTCACGTTTTCTGGTCGATTGGGCTTTACTAAGAAGAGAGAAATAAATTTTGCTATAGTTTCCTAAAAAGAAGTATTTTGCAGTTAAAATTATTGTTCCTCTTTCCTTGTCTCAGTGTTTCCCTGAGTACTAAGTGAAGAAGGTGGTCTTTCTTCTTGGAGGACTCACTTTTGTAGCTGACCTGCTTATTAAACATCAAAATGGAGTTTGACATACTGACACTGCTCACAATTCAAGGTGCCACATTCAAAGGTAGATACTATCTCATGTCAGGAATCTACTGTAAGTACTTAAAGAAGGACTATAATCTCCTCATACTCCCTGCATTCAAGAGGAAGAAAGAGGCTTCTTCACCGGAAAAGGACTGACAAATTCAGTATCATAAAATCTACAAGACACATTTGTGCACCTGCCAAAGGCTATGTGGGATACAGTGGGGCATCTGCAAAAAGCACTGGGTGCCTATCTGTGCACAACTGAATCTACCCCTCACTATTTTCACATCGCCAAAGAGCATGTCATGGTTTGATCTCTGTAGCTGGTTATCTTCAGTAGTGGAAAACAAAAGGGTGAGAGGAGTGTTACCTGCTCTCTCAATCTTTCTAGTTGCCTTTTTGGAGTATGAAAATTCTGCCTTCCTAATTTAAAGACTTAAGATTTATCCTTGATATTTGTGGTTTGTTACCTAACCCTTTTGAAATTTATTTTCTAGCAGTGCATGCTTAATCGCCGAAATTTGAGAATCAGGCTGCAGCTTTCCACAATTTAGCAGACATTGGTAAAATACGAGATACAAAAATATTCTGAAAGTTAGATGTCATGACAGGTTTTTGTTTCATCCCTTTTGCTAAAACATTATTAATAAATGCTGATAATGTATTTGGGTCTTTTTTTCCAGATAATTCTGCATTGTATATTTTCTGCATTATTTTTATCAGAAAAAAGTCCTTCCACTCTAAATGCTGTAACTATGGAAATTCAACAAGATTTTGATAAACTAATCTCACACTAGATATGAAATATGTATTTGGGGGCAGGGGAATTTAATAAAAACAGGAACATCTTCTCTCTACCAGTAGGAGGATGTCTCTTTTATGTTGTCAGATTCTACCACAGCCACTCAACTAATTTCTGTTGACATCAGATGATGGTTTTATGACAGCCTCTTCGATAAGTAGTTTGCTGCCTTGCTTTGCATGGAAGATGAAAAAAGAATGAAAAGTTGAAAATATAAGATCACACAGCCAGCAGTAAGACAAAAATCTATCTAATTTTTCATCTTCCCGATGTGAATACTGAGTAGGCCTGCACTAGACTAATCACACCCATATATTTTAGTATTTTTAGTCTGATTTTGAAACTGTGTGTTGGGACAAAGCTGACTGTATCGTCTCACTGTCGTGGTTCAAGCCCAGCCGGCAATTTGGAATCATGCAGCCGCTCACTCACTCCCCCTCCTCTTCCTTCCTCCCCCCACTCCCGGAGGGATGGGGAGGAGAATCGGAGGAATGTAACTCCCACAGGTTGAGATAACAGCACTCCAGTAACTAAGGTATAATACAAACCACTACTGCTACCAATAATAATGATAAGAGGAATAACAAGGGGAGAGGACACAACCGCTCACTACCCGCCGACCGATACCCAGCCCGACCCGAGCAGCGATCTGGGCCTTCCGGGTAACTCCCCCCAGTTTCTATACTGGGCATGACATGCTGTGGTATGGAATACCCCTTTGGCCAGTTTGGGTCAGGTGTCCTGTCTGTGCTTCCTCCCGGCTTCCCCTCCTCCCTGGCAGAGCATGAGACTGAGAAAGTCCTTGGTCAGAGTAAACATTACTGAGCAACAACTAAAACCATCGGTGTTATCAGCATTGTTCCCAGACTGAAAGTCAAAACCACAGCCCTGCACCAGCTACTAGGAAGGAGAAAAAATGACTGCTGTAGCTGAACCCAGGACACTCACTTAGCTGCAGCTGCATACAGGTCTGCGTAACTACTAGTGACCCCAAGTGATGAAAATCAATATAAAATAACTATAGTTATTTTGCTACACACACCAATAACATTTTATACACCAATATAACTGATTTCTTCTCAAACTAAGCACAACTAGAGAATCAGTGAAGACACTAGGATTACAAAAGTAGTTGTGATTTTACACACTTACTATAAAAATCAGATTTTAGTCTTTTAGAAAAAAGCTCTTCACTTCCATTGCTGTTCCTGATAGAGATGGCAAGGGTGGGTCCCTCTGTCTTAAAAAGACATCCAGAATTATAATCTTGATCCAATAAATAGGTGGGACATGGCTTCCAAACTTTGTGCTTGCTTTCATCAAATCTATGAATGAAATAATATCGGTGAATGGAACACTCTTACCAGTTAAAGCAAGTTAAGTCCTTTTTGTTATTCTTTCTTTTTCCTTTCTTTTCTTCCTTTCATTTTCAAGTGCTCCAATCAAGGGAAGTCTGCACATGGAGTTCCTTGAAGCAGCAAATTTCATAGTGGTGTGAGGGAATCCATTACCCAAACCTCACTGACTTTCCAGACCTGGGTTTCTACATAGTTTAAAATAATCAAGTTTCTTTAATTTTCTAACAAAAGAATGACTTGCTCAAACAGATGCTTTCATGATACTGTTTCCAAGATTGTACTGTTAAAAGTTCTTTCACATACACCACCCAGAAACAAAAGGGAAGATCAATCTCTATGACTGTCTTTAACAAAAACATTAAATTTGTGTTAGTCATTAATGTTGTCAGTTAACAAGGAAAATACGCACTTACATGGAAAAACACTTTCAATAGTGTAATTAGCATTAGCATTTAGCACAATGACAGGAGACAGTCAAATCTTTCATATCATATCTGCTGTGACTGACTATTCACAGGCTTATTGATTTGTACAGTTCTGTAGCCAGTTGTGAAAATAACCAGGTCTCATGCTGGATGATTAACAAATATTTAAAGCATTTTCAGGTACAGTTCACAGAAGACTCAAATGGAGTTACATATTTCAGCCTACTAAAGTAGATACTTTAAGAGAACAAGCATTATCAATACTCACGTATAAGAAAATGACACATTCTCTCCAGGAAATAGTTCTCTTGCTGCCCATGTAATCTTCATCTTCTCATTATTGAAGTTGATTATTGTGGTGTTGACGGCATTTTTCCAACCTACCCAAGACATTGACAGAGAAGATGATTTCAGCATCTGAAATCATGTTCTCTGTTTGTACGAGAAGCATTCCTTAACACTGGTAGGCAATCAGTATTTCAAAGAAATATATGCAATACGCTCAGGTAATTATAGAATAAGAAGATGTAAGAATATCTAAATTGCAAGGAAGGAGAGTAAAATAACCTAGAGACATTGAAATTAGAATTTCAAAATAGCAAAATGAAAGCACACACGGTTTATTTTGTTGTGTTTGCTTGGCCACATTTTGGTAGCAGGGGATCTACAAGGGTGGTTTCCATAAGAAGCTGCCAGAAGCTTCCCCTGTGTCCCATAGAGCCAACACCAGCAAGCTTCAAGATGGGCCCATCTCTGAACAAGGCTGAGCCCATCAGTGATGCTGGTGGCACCTCTAGAATAATGTATGCAAGAATGGCAGCAGTTGTACCTGGAGGGAGGAGTGAGAATGTGTGAAACAGCCCTGCAGACACCCAGGTCAGTGCAGAAGGAGGGCAAGAGGTGCTTCAGGCACTGGAGCAGAGATTCCACTGCAGTCCATGGTGCAGTCCGTGGTGCAGCCCGTGGTGTAGCCCATGGTAAGGCAGGCTGTTCCCTGCAGCCATGGAGGTCTCCAGTGGACTAGATTTCACCTTCAGCCTGTGGAAGACCCCACACTGGAGCAGGGGAATGCCTGAAAAAGGTTGTGACCCCATGGAAAGCCTGCTCTGGAGCAGGTTCCTGGCAGGACCTGTGGCCCCGTAGAGAAGCCCGTGCTGGAGCAGGTTTGCTACAGGACTGGTGACCTGTGGGGAACCTATGCTGGAGGAGTCTGTTCCTGAAGGACTGCACCCTGTGGAAGGGACCCAAGCTGAAGAAGTTCATGGAGGACTGTCTGCCATGTGAAGAACCCTATGCTGGAGCAGGAGAAAAGTGTGAGGAATTCTTCCCTATGTAGGAAGGTGCGGCAGACATGATTGTGGACAATGATGTGTGATGAATTGACCTCTATTCCCTCTCCCCCTGTGCTGCTGGTGATAGAGTGATAGAGCTGAGGAGGCTTTGGTGGGCACTTGGCATCCAGCCAGGGCCAAGCCACCATGCACAGCAGTACCAGAGAGCACCCTATGGTCAGTCCCTGGACCAAAAGGTACAGGCTAGTTACCTGTATAAAAGGTATGCATAGGGATTATGCCTTGAAAGCAACTTTCCCCCATCATACCTGCTAAGCTTTTCCTATTAAGGAAAACTGTTTGGGAATTAACGCTACAGGGACCCTCTGTGTAAATTATCGGATGTTTACTGTAAGAAACCAGGGACTAACACCGCAGGTCAAGACCAGGTCAAGACACATAGGAACCCAGAACAGATCAGCACAAGTAGATGTACTGCATAGTTGATCTATGTGGTTCTGGCCAATTCCATCTTACAGGCAAGCAAGATCATTTCATGTCCTCTGAATACACACAGGTATTATTTCCTCTACTGACTCTCTCCTTGTTATAAATCTTGCTATAGACGCAGGTATTTTAATCTTGTGTCAATCGGGATTCCACAATCAGACATGGAAAACAAATCTGACATTGAAAAATGGAGAAATTAAGAGGTCAGAAGGATTAGAAATCCATCCTATATCAAGAAGAGGATAAATTATTTATTTTGCCTCCTGTAAGATGTGAAATTATATGTACTTGAATGAACAAAGATGAAGAAAATGTATCTTGAATATCAGGAAAAAAACCACTTGAGGGTAGTATTTGCAGACTGCTGTCTCCAGGCATGAAGTGTCTACCACTAAAACCTTTTGCTTGAGTATTTCTGCTTAGCAGGTGAATAGCTTTCATTGCTGTCTACATTTTAAGCCACTCTGAACTTTTAAAATGGAAAATTTTAGTCAAAATATTTTTGTATAGGTGTAATTTTGTTGTAGCTTGTTTTGTCAAAATCACTGAAGAGAAAGTTATGACAGAAACCCAAGAGACACTGGGTAGATGTAGCTGCAGGTCTCTGCTATCCCTGATTCATGGAGCTCTCGTGAAAAAGATTCTGCTCTTACTCAGGAGAAGGACTTGAAAGTAACTCCTAACTAACTGACACCTGCAGGTTTGTTCTGTATTATTTTCTCAAACAGAAAGTCTCATGTACTTTTCTGAAGAATAGTCAATATTATTACACACTGAAGCAAAAACAGAACTTCAAAACTGCAAGAACTATCATAAAATGGTTCTACCTCTGTTACAAGAGCCTATCTAACCCCTGTTTCTTAACTCCTCAAGCCCTTTGGATGTACCCTGAGCAGATGTAAGTGATGATCTTGTCTTTAATTAGAGCCACTAAGAAATATGATAGCAAAATATCTAAAAGTGGATTCTTGGTCTGCCACTGTACTAACACAATTTTTATGGGCTAAATTCTAGCACAGATGTGTTGTACATTATGTAGTGTTATGCTTAGTGTAGCTGAAATCGATATAACTATTTGGACTTAGATTTTCTATAAAGATAGTTAAACATATTTAATGAATATCTGAGTGTTACATGTTCTCCACCTTTAGATAAAATTAACATTGTAAAAAAGAACTTAAATGTTAGTGAATGGAGAACACTGTACTGTCATCAGATAATTTATATGAGTATAGAATGAATCCTTTCAATTCCCTTTACAAGCAACAAGGAATGTACTTTTGATAATTAGTCTGATTGCAGATATGATTGATTTGAAAAAGAACTGCTAATGTCCATGGTTCAATTATGAAAATAAAACCAGGAAGAGTACTTGCTTTCTTAATCCCATGTTTTCAAGGATAATTAATTTGGAAATCAATTTACAATGCTGTTTCTATGTGCATGATAGTTTGGCACAATGACAGATGACAAAATACTGTTTGTAGGGCATGTTTTTTAATCAATTTTTAGGTCAAACACAAACAAATTTCTTCAGTTTAATCTCAGAATGTGGCTTAACATCTCTGCATAGAGCTATGTATATGTCTGCCTGTGCTTGACAAAAAGACTTCAAATAGCCTATGTGCTAAACAGGGAGGCACACAGTCTTGCCAGTAGGACAGAACAAAGACTGGGCATCTGTGAATCCTATTTTAGCAATAACCAACTAATCCAGGCAGTGCCAGGACCCTTACCAGGCAAAGGGTGGCAATTCAATGCTCCCACTTGGACTTGGGCACCTGGGCAGCCCCACTGAAAAACACAGCAGTGAATTTTCCATTATTTGGAGGGTGGGCTCCACACGCAGCGTTTTACTCATTGTTCTCCAGCTGTGAGGTTGCAGCAGTTGACCCAGGATGTGAAAGATCTACTGGCATCCATTTCTAGTGTTAAGCAAGTGGTGTGGGTTGGGTTTACATTAAAAGACTGTTCTCAGGTTGCTCAGTACTGTAGAGCTGCTAGTACCTGAAGTCTGAAGGGAATTGTAAAGAAAAGAGGTAACTTTACTGGTGAAAAGTAGGTGCTTGCAGATGTCAAATGATTGATAAAGGTTTGGGAAGATCTTGCAGAATTTACCATGAAAAAGTGTTCTGTCAATTTGGTCACGAGGGCTATACAGGTACAGAAAAAAAAGGATGAAAAGGAAAAGGAGAGTTTATAGCCTAGGTAGGCAACACCACTAAAGAAGAGAAGACAGGAGAGGAAACCTGTGTATTTAAAATACCTCCAAGAGCAAAATACTGCAGTGATATGTGGTTTATGTTTTATTCCTCCAAGTTCAGAGAGGTAAAATAATATTGTACTACTTAGTCTTTCTGAATGAACTTTCTCTTACTGCACAGTATAAATAACGTTTTTTTGGTTTTTGTTTTTTTGGGTTTTGGGTTTTTTTGTCAGACTGTGTTTCTTGGTAAACTGGTGGAATTAACGCAGATAGCACCGGTTCATTAATTGTGAGAGAGAGCACACAGAATTTGCTCATGATTTATTTATTTCCTTTTTGTATGCCTGAGAAAAACTATGGTGCCAATATTTAGACTGAATTTGCCTCTTGGGTAAGTTCTGGGTGCTTGGGAATCTCCTCGAAACCATGACTACATGTCCCACAACTCTGACACAGCCAGCAGAGAAAGTGAAGATTTTGGTAAAGTGGTAACCATCTCTTCCCTCTCTGAATGGGCCAAATCTAGAAGTCCTTTTTAAGGGTGACACATTCTCCCTCAATTCCAATGCAAAAAGGACACAAGCATCAACACGCAGAATCCCACGAAGTTCCTTTAATGAAGTGTTTGATCTCTTGAAACTTGCAATGAGTTAGTCTTTGGCTCTAGAGGTGAATAATAAGGAATCCAGAGGGACCATACAGAATTTCCACACACTAAGGAGCAGACATTCCAATAAAACCTAAGGGTCTGATCTGACTGGCCTGTTGGAAGGAAACAAAAGTCACAACTTCATTCTGGACCTTGGGCAACACTCATTATTCTCTTTTTTCAGCTATAGTATGATGGCTTTGCAGTACTTATTGTAGTACTGCAATTCAGAGATGCATAGTCAATCTTGGTTTTGGCAATGTATATTTTTTGGATGACAGGGAAGAATATCATTTTGGCTCCAGTCCTGCAGTGATTTATTGATGGACTTAACTTTGCACACTATGAGTAGTCCACTTGACTTGAGTAGGGTTACTCAGAGCACATCAGCTTAAAAATATATAAATTTTTCTAGAATCAGAACCTTACATATTTTGAATTGAAACTCTATGATTTTAACATTTAAATATAAACTACAGCAACCACAGTTATTTATGTACTGAAATGGAAGCTAATACATTATGAAATACCTTAATAATAAATATAACTACTTAATAGAAAGAGAACAGAAATTGTAATAAATTATATACATATTCTCTTCTGTGCTCTAGTTTTTAAGAACTTCATATGAAACACATTTTTAACATAATTAACTATGTAGGACAGAAAAGGCTTTATCAATCTTTTATTATTAGAGAGTGTGTTTCTAGAGCTCTAGTCAGAGCAGTTTGCTATTGTGCTTTCTGATTTCACGTGTTCTGTAGCCTTTTTGAATGTAGTATGAGTTGTGTTTTGTTCAGTAATGTTCAGTAAACCTTTGCATGCATCCTTTCAAATTATAGCAAGTATGTGTTGTACAATTCACATTTCTACATGGAAAAATGGATAGCCCGAGTGAGATTTTAAAAGTTTGGATTCAATTGGCATCAAGTTCTCTGAGGGTATGTACAGGTTATCTGAAATAAGGTACTTCTTTCTGGTGATCTTTTTTTTGCCTTCAACTGAAATATGGTTAGTTTCCTTTCCTTTTCTTTTTCTTTTTTTTTTTAAGCATCTATACACCTATACTTCTGGAGTCAGAATCATTCATATATTTGCTTAATGGAAAGTGATAGAGAGAAACATAATGAAATTTTTATTATTCTACCTGTAACACCATGGGTGGTTTCCAGTTAATGAGTCAGCAGTTCCACAGTAATTGTAATTATTTAAAGCATTCTTCTACTCATGATCCTAGAGGTACTCAATAGACCAAACTAACACTTTTATCATTATTCATTATATTATGATAAAGGATAGTCGGAAAGGTCAAAAATATTATGAATAGGCAGTCCCTGGGCTAAAGAGGGGTGGCAGCAACTTTGTGTCTGAGGATGGCCTGCTGGTTTGGCTCGATATGCAGTATGTTGCAGTGCTGTAGCACACATACCAGTGCTCTGAAGCATGAGCTTCAGAAAGAATTATCCAAGTCCACATCTTTGGCAAAACCAGACAGGGATTGGTAGGGGTCCACAAAAGATTTTAACCTCACAAGCACTTACGGGCTCTTCTCTGGACAGAGAGGTGTGGAAAATACCACTATGGTATGTGGAGAAAGTACTTTTACAGGAAAAAAAGATAAATTTCCTTGAGCAAAAAATTATGCAGACACAACCATGAGCAAGAATATGAGCAAGTACATTCCACCTCCAAGCCACTTTTCACAGTTTATTACTGAGAAAAAATACTATTGAAGGGGAATATAATAAAAAGGCCAAATGTCATGGAGCAGAAAAAAAAAAGAGAAAAAGGAGGGGCAGAATGTTAATCTGCAAAGATAACAGAATGGAACATGCATGTACTGGAACAGCTGCAACCTCATTGAAGTATAACAAAGAAGAAAAACCACTTTTGATTTCCTAACACTGATGAGACCTGATAAGTAACCACATGCTGAACTTCCACATATCACAGCACACTGTATAGAAACTACTGGAGAGCAAGACCTAGATCTGAGCCTACAGTCTTTGGTTACACTTAATACTACTGATCTATCAGAAGAGTTTCATTTTATTAATAAGAACACATGTAGGTCAAAGAGTAACTCTTTGCACAGAAGACTGTTGACTTAAATGCACAGGACAGACTGAATAGAAAACCTCATTCAAGAAAAGGAGCAAAACAGCAAGAGAGAGTTTTTAATAGACATTTTGAGACAAGCCATAATTTTTACAGCATAATTCTTATAACCCATCAAACTGAGTGTGGTTTTTTTTCAGAAGATCGCTGACCATTGCTAACTATGACAACACTTTGCATCTAATAAGCATCAAAACTGTAAGTTTCAACTTTCCTTCCACAAAGTCATGCCACCTGTACAACATGGCTGTAGGTGGTTGCCATCTCAGGACAGTGAAGAGTTATGTCCCATCACAGGAAAGCCAGTGACTCACAGGAGCAATTAACACTGGAGAACTGGGTGGTGCTGCATTGCCAAAAATGATACTTACTGTACATAGAGCAGAACAGAAAGCTGATTATAAATCGATGAGACTTTAAAGTACTTCTATCTCTTTATAAAATGAATGACAGGGAACTTGTGATAAATCAGGTTAGATTATTGGTATATGTGCAGGATTTGGGCTATATGTTTGATTTCTGTAATAATCCATTTATCTTTGGCAAACTGTAAGTAATGGCATTGCAGACAAGAATATGAAATATTTAGCTGTTTAATATTTTTATTAACTTTGCTGTTTCATTATATTTTTGTCTTGATGCTTTCTTAAGCACAAGATATTGCTGGATATTTTCTCATTGTGTTCATTCTTCCAGAACACTAAGCACTGAGGTCTTACCTGGAATCTGTTTTATCCATCTTTGTTCAATGTGAAGGCTATTTTTTTTCTGAACACAGTCTAGTCTGTTATAACCTATGCCTTCTACAGTAAGTAGTCCTGCTTAAATAACAG
The DNA here is from genome assembly GCF_000696875.1 of Nestor notabilis. Taxonomy (NCBI): domain Eukaryota; kingdom Metazoa; phylum Chordata; class Aves; order Psittaciformes; family Psittacidae; genus Nestor; species Nestor notabilis. The sequence goes on along the minus strand of NW_009921488.1, from coordinate 3,475 downwards.
ACACAAGCTTAGCATGTTCTGCCTTGATTTTTTTATTAGAAAACTTTCATAGAAATCTGTTATTATCATTATTGTTATCAGGATTTCTTAAGACTCTGTTTTCATCTATCTCTGCTGGATATTAATTTTTTGTTTGGTGGATTCTTTTCACCCCTAAAAAATTACTTAATATTGTAACACATGAGGTAAAGTACACACAGAAATATTGCTAACTAATGTACCAATTTCTTAAATAAATATCTGGGGATTTGAACTTACCAGGGTATTGTGACTGAGAAGCCACCAGGTTGACCAGTGTGAAGATCATTGAACATGCTTGAAAGATGAGTCTCATGGTTGTAATTACTTAACAGACTGTGAAGAGATGAGTAATCATAATCTCCGGACTTTACTATTTGATCACTTTACACCAGAGGCTGGAGGGAACTGGAGGAAATGACTGCAGGAAACAAAACAATGACATATCTCTAGCTATAAACAAATCAGAAGTGCAGGACTTCATAATGCACACCTTTTACATACTACATTAAAAAAAATCATTTCTCAGAAAATGAGTATCTCTCTTGTCAGCACCTTGCTTTATCTTTTCACATCTGTATCAAACAGTGGTGACAGGAGCCCTGATCCAGATGAGGACCAGGGAGCTGTACATAGCTGTGACCGCATCATATCATGGATGAAGCACTGACCTCAAAGTGCCCAGTGACTAAGGGTACAAGAGGTACAAGCAGCCTGCCTCCCTGATTACAGATCAGGAGTTGTTCCTGCTAGCAGATGTTTATACTGCCATTCCACATGCCTGGTGCACTTCAGTTGGCTTGAGTGACTTCTGTCCCTAAATCAGAGGCAGAAGTTGAAGGTCTTTTTGTGACAGATTAACTGCTAGGTGTAGGGGGGCTATTACACAAGAGGTAGCACTACGATGAATTTACTCTTGTGTTACCTGGGCACATATATGCTGGTGTAGCTTCCAAATATATCCGTATACATAATATTTTTTGTATATCTATAGAAATACGTATATATATATACACACACACACTATACCTATACCTTATATGTCCATATACCTAAAATTATACATAGGAAGTGGGAAATAGAACAGTGTTTTGCCTGAGATGAAACCTATTTCAGAAACAGCAGAGCTTAAAATCTTGTATTGATCAAAATTATCATGTCTAAAAGACCTAGAATCTGTAGGTTTACAGTAAACTGGGCTATGCTAGTAGTGCAGTGAGCAGAAGCAGTAAAACAGTGAGGTGAAGCAGTTGGTGCAGCTGACTCCAGAGCCACACAGTGCCCATGGGGACAGTGGGGAGTGTTCTGAGACTAGCACCAGTCCAGCCCCATGGTCTGAATGCCTGTTAACAGAGTCTGCTAAATTCCCTCCTGGAGAACATCTTCTGGTCTAGGCTCACCCAAGAGGAGTCCAGGGCTCCATAGTGTGAAGAGAAGCATGGGGACAACTTGGAAATTCACTTTGCAAGGATGGTCCTAATCTGAACTAAGTTAGTGTGGCCCTAGCTTGCTGATCTTATCCAGCAAGAGTTCAGGAAGATAGTCCTGAGTACCAAAGTGCTCTCTGGGCTTACTATCTTCTCCCTTCCCACCCTGGTAAAGGTATACATTTTACTTTTCTAGAGGCACATGAAACAGGCAAGCACGCCAACTCCCTCCAAATCCAGCCTCTCCCTTCATTAATCATCACACAAAATAAGCTGCTCCAGGAAATCAACAGGTAAAAATATACATGGTAGACCCCAATTCTTATGTCTGTTTCCTAGGTAGCCTCAAGGTTTTTCTTGTGTCAGAGAAAGTACAGGAACTTTCTTATGCAGAGGCATGCTTGAGCAGATGAATGCCTCAATCATGCTGCATTCAAAGTCACCGAGGCACACACACAATACTGCCTTTTGGAGACCGCCCTTCCTGGACTACTTTTTGCCTCTATTTTCTTAGGTGGGGAGAGTAGAATTTTGTCTGCCACACATTGTACTAGGTAGGGAGCTAGATTATGGCTGAAAATATACCCAATGCATTGCCATGATTTCTGTTTAGGCTTATCTTCATTCCTCTAAGTATTCCCTAACATGATCACCAGCCTTTTTAACCCAACAGTACTCTTTGCCAGGTGAGACCAGTATCAGCTTTGTCACATCATCAAAGTCTCCGACCAGGTTTCGTGATGCCAGCTTTGATCTGGCTGTTCACTTTTCTTGGGCTGGCTACTTTTGCTGGCCATTGCATTTCCCAGGAAGACCTTGTAGTCAAATCTCAGTGACTCTTGGAAACCCCAGCATGTCTGACACACATACTGTAGCTGTCTAGCCCCTGCTTTGATCGAGTTCCTTCGGGGGGGGGGGCCATTAATTCCTGGAACTAAAATAACAAACACCACAGAACTGAAATACTAAACTAGGTTGTAGGTGATAATTAATGGAAAGCTGAAATCGCTCGCTGTTTCCACAGTCAACATTGCAGAAGCCAGTGAGATATACAAACAAATGAAGGCAGACCTCCAAAATACTCTGGTTCCTCAGGACATGGTAACTCCTACATGTCCCCATTTGAGTTAAAAATAAAGAACATGTGTCTTGACTTTCCTTCCAGAACCTGTATCTTGAGTGTGATAGAACTAAATTTGTCCTGGTCTACTTTTTATACAAGTAAAACATCTTGGACTGCAGACCTCCTAAGACAGATTATTCTTTGGGGGAAAAGAGTGTGGGGAGACAACAGGCAAATTAAAGGTATCTAAAATACCTTCTGGTTCATAATTGTTCTGATTTTGGGTCACTGCATATAAAACAAGGCCTAATTCTCAAGTGACTGAAGTGCATTTTCAGCGACCATTTCTTCCTACCAGGTATTTTGGTACCTTAAGTAATTGTCCCTCCCACCAATCTCTACATCCTTTTAAGACAACGAGAGCCTTTTAAAGTCAAACAAAATTACTCCTTTTACTACTTTTGAAACAAAACCTAGGTCCTGGGGAATGAAAAACAACAACTGGGTCAAGCAAACTGCTTGCATAAAACTGATGCACTGTTGAGATATTTTTGCTGCTGCTGCTGTGAGAAACATCAGATTTGGTATTTGATGGAGATAGGGCCTGGGCATTTCCCACCTCCCCCTATGCCGGCAGGCACTGGCTCAAACACTTGCCTTTCAGGAAGCCAACTTTTATTACGTGTTTTGATTTTTTCAAATATGGATGTTCCTAGTCCATGAACTGAAAAGCCGCCAGTGAACCACAGGATCTGTTTTCCTCCAGGTCTTTTTCTGCATGTCTGCCTACAGGAACATAAATTATTAACTTGTCCACAACCTCTGGATGATTGGTCCCATAAGGACAAGGGCAGAGCATTGTCACAGTGTACCCCCTTCACAGGGGTCACATGCAGTGGAGTATTGCAATGTTTGGCCTGAGAAAACAAGATCCATCTGTTGTGGTTCAAGCCCAGCCGGCAATTTG
>NW_009921487.1:0-478 GCF_000696875.1 Nestor notabilis | reverse complement strand
AAATTTTTAGCAATTGCATATCTTTTTTTTTTCCTTGGGGTGTCAGTCTATGAAGGAGGCATTCCCTTACATGTCCCGCTCCCCCACTAGCCTATTTACAACAGCATTTGACAGTTCTGAAGGTTTTGGATGGCCTTTGAATACCCTTGAGACCTGCCTGCTGACTGTGCTGGGGATCAGAATGTTGGCACACATATGGAGTGTGTTTTACCCACAGGCATCCCACCCTGAGAACACTCTATTTCATCTGATATCAAAAGTTAAGCAGTGTCTCATTCAAGTCTGGTCTAAGGTTAGATGACCATATAGGAGGACCACTGAAAGATTTTCCCTGAGGCTGGACGGTCATGAGTGGCAGGGTGTGTGGGACAGTATGGGCAAGTATCTAAGCCAGTGGGCCTCTCCAGTGCTTTGGAAGTGTTGGAGATGGAAGGCAGCTGCATGGAGTCAGAAACTGCTGAAGGAGAGGGTGAATCGA
>NW_009921486.1:47972-63675 GCF_000696875.1 Nestor notabilis | reverse complement strand
TATATATATTTGTAGTCAGTGTTTAATAACTTTGTTCTCAGCAGAGATTTTATTAGGCACATCATGAGTAAGGAATTTCCTTTATTAAGACCGAGGGAGGTGGGGCACGGGGGAGCATTTACCACCCAAGGTTTTCGTGGTGCTTTGAAGCACCTCAGTCAGTGATTGTGTGACCCAGTGTCCTGCAGCGTGTCCCCAGGCTTGGAGGAAAACACAAGGTTTAACGCTCAAAGTTCTCCTAGGCCCACACAGCGCTGGAACAATGGCTTTGCTTTAACACCCAGCCCAACTTTCCCAAATAACCCACCCAGCCCCAACTCCCTTCTCGCTCGTGATTGAACTTTTTTGGAAACACGCCTCTTGTGCTGACTTAATTTTTGGATATTGCCTTATTTTTAGAGGGATATTGAACAGGAGCAGTGAAGAGCGGAGTGTGAAGCTGTGCTCTGTGTGGATTAAAGCTGCTTTTATTCAAGGCCGCGCTTAAAACTTGCTTGGAGATGGCTCCGGAGTTTTTGTTGCTTGTGGAACAGCCCATAATCTAAAGCATTTTGCTTGTAATGATAACACAGAGCGGTTTATTTACACGTTGTGTTTTTATCGAGGGAAAAGGCAAATCGCAGCCTTGACCGCTTGGTAGGGGTGTAGAAACCTTTGTTTGTCAATAATGAAACTTCCCAGCAGATGGGTTAGGTTGGAAAAGTTTATTTTGTGTATTTTAGGAAGAGTTTGGGGCTGGAAAGGCTCCTCGGAGCCATTAGCAGCTGTGGGTTAGCGAATGACTGTGCGTTGTGTAGGTGACTGTACATAGTTGCGATGCTCTGTGTGCTTTGAATGACAGGATTCAGCTGTCCGCTGCATTTACCACGGCATTTCTATAGAAACCCGGCTTGGAACTAAACTTGAACTCCCCCCAAAGCTGCTTCCCCCTTCGCTCCCTTGCAAAATGTCGCCTGTGCCAAGTTTTCCTCTCAGCTTTGGAGCTGCCTTGTCTGGATCAGACGAAAGAGGAAGTGTCTGGGAGCAGGAGGCACTGGTGCGGAGCTGCACAGTGCCTCCACTGAGACTTTCCACAGTCTCGTCTCCACGCCCCCCCCCCCCAAGTCTTTATAGTAACACAACTCTTAGCGATCTGCGTGTAAATTAAAGCAGAAACCGCTTTGTGCTGGTGAGCAGAAGGTTCTTTGCGAGGGGAGCAACGTTGTGGCTCTGCTGCCTGCCACTCGCAACTTTGTTCGCTGCGGTATTCGCGCTGGAAAAGGGGCCTTGGCACAATGTGCAGATACTTGAAACTCGTTGTGGATTCATAGTATCTTCCTGTGTTTTTTTAAGACTGCTCAGGGAGAACTTGCAACCTCCTTACACGGGGCTGCTCAGGTTTCATTGTCAGCAGTTCATACACGCCCCAACTGGGTGATATGTGAATTTCTGCCCACTAATGACTTACTTTTAGTTTTTCTTATTACATAGAGGCACTTCATCCCCTCATTTCATGGTACCAAAGGGTTTTGATAATGATTATTAAAGGGGAACTAAGGGGAACATGCCATTAAATTGTAGTATTGTGCTCTTAAAAACAGGGTTTAGTAATGTCAGGTGTTGTCACAGTGGTTTATGAAGTGGTTGGGGAAGACAGAGGAGTTAGTTCTGTTGAATGCTGCTGGTATTTAAGTTGTGAAGGTCTTTGTACAAGAAAACCTCCTGGAATTGTGTGTGTGGCTGTGCAAGCTGTGTGGAAGCTGTGTGTAGGGACAGTTAAATCTCATCTCTGCAGTTCTTCGAGTTGTTTTCTTGTGACTCTTAACACCCTTCTCAGTGCGTGGGACAAACCTGACAAAGTTTGAGCTTTTCTGGTGTCAACTTTCTCTCTCTGCTGGTAGAAAATTGTTCTTGGAAGTTGCCTGTAGCAGTTGAGTGTTGTTCAGAACTACTCTGATGAGCAGAGAGCAAACAGAGGCGCCTTTCAGGCTGTCAGGATCAGGGCCAGGGTTTGCAAGGTACAACAGTAACGTGTTCTGTACAACAGAACACCCCCTGCCCTAGTGTCATCCTTGTAACTCCTGTGTGGGATCTTTGGGGTTGTGTTTTGGTAACTGAAGCCATAAACTAGTCATCACTAGTTTATCATAAATAAACCCAATTCTGACCAGAGCATGGCTGTAGACCCAGGTTGGTTTGTGTGTGTGCTCTGCACTGGCTGAACGTTGCATAACAGATGAAAACACTTCTCTGTTCACACGTGCAATGCCTTCATTGCTCTCAGCTGATAACGTCTTAAATAACAAACTTCCATGGTTTTGTGCTGCTGGGATGTCATCAGAATATTGTGGGGATAGTAAATGGGGGAGGTGCTGTGAGCCCAGCTTAGCTGCTGTCGTCCTGCACACAGATGATGTGGGGTGTATGCAAAAGATTTGGGGTGGTTTCAATGTTGGAGGGTGTCTGTGACTAGTCCAGCTTTCCCCTGCTGCCAGTGAGACTGGCACTGCTGGCTGCTCTGGAAGGTTCTGCAGGATCCCAGGCACTGGGAGGTTACCTGCTCTGTCTCCAGGGAATCCTGTACCAAACCAGCTGGTGTGTTTTACCATCTCATGACCCGAGCTAGCGGCTGGGTGTGCAGGAAGGGTACACGTGGTGTTTGGGACTAACTGTAGAAGTAGAAATCCAGGGGTTTAAGTTTGCATTTAAAAAGCATGCCTTGATATTTTACATGACTGAGCAAGCACATGGTGATATTGGGGCTCGTGTATTGACTGAGGATGTGGCCTGTAACATGTCATGTGGAAACAAGCACAGCAGGCTCTGAGGGTGGGATTCGTGTTCCACCAGGGAACCATGTTCTGTGGTGGCACTCCAGTGGGTGTTGTGGCTGTTGCACACGTTGACATTCCGATTTCAGTGTAATGGACACCTTACACAAACGCTTTGCAGCACAAAATGGGTTTTTTTTTTTTTGGCTGGCATGCATTGTTAGGTGATATTTTAGTTGCTAGGTTAATGGAGCAAAGAATATGTTACAAGGAGTCGGGTTTGGCGTCGTGATGTTTCCCTGCCAGTCACGAGCTGGATGTGTGGTTGAGGCTGTAAAGCTGCAACTGTAAGAATTTCATGTTATCTTTTACTTCCCTCTTCCCCTCCATCTCCCCGCCTCATCCCTCTCCCTCCATAGGTGCTGGTGGAATGAGCGTTGCGTGTGTTTTGAAGAGAAAAGCAGTACTGTGGCAGGACTCGTTCAGCCCCCACCTGAAGCAGCACGCTCAAGATACAGCTAATCCCAACATGCCTGTTGTACTGACATCTGGAACAGGGTCCCAGGCTCAGCCACAGCCAGCTGCAAATCAGGCCCTTGCAGCAGGGACACACTCCAGTCCTGTTCCTGGATCCATTGGAGTTGCTGGTCGCTCCCAGGACGACGCCATGGTGGATTACTTCTTCCAGAGGCAGCATGGTGAGCAGCTTGGGGGAGGAGGAAGTGGTGGAGGCGGCTATAATAACAGCAAACATCGCTGGCCTACTGGGGATAACATTCATGCAGAACATCAGGTAAAAACCACATTCCCTGTTTCCAAACTCAACATGTGAACGCATCGGGCAGTTGTGATAGATGCTTTTAATGATGCTTAAGCTGGTTATTGGGTGGTTGGAATGGCAACAGTTGTGCTTTTCTGTTTTCTCTTTCCAGGATTGTGGTGCCTTGGTAGCTATAAGCTGAAACATTTTGGCTTTGGAGGGTGTTGAAAGCCCAAACCACTCTGTGACAGTCAAATGCATGTTTGCAAAGTTTCTCATTCCCTTTATTGATTGATTTTTTTTCCAATGTGTGAACCAGTGTAGCAGTGCCTGCTGCTGCTGTTCAAATCTGTTGCTGTAGTTAAATAATTCTTATGTAATGGCATTACAAAACTGCCAATGCATGGAGGTTGGGCTTTTACCATTCCCAATATTGAAAAACACAGCTCTGGAAGTCACTGGTAATGTGTTTTCTTGGGTTTCTTTGCTTGTTTGTTTTGGGTTTGGGTTTTTCTTCTTATAATTGGAAGGGGAAGGTGCTATTCACGTGCTTAGCTGAGCTGAGAACTGTCTTAGGAATGTCAGGAAACGGCTTTTAGGCACAGAACTACCTTCTTACAGCAACTTAATGTTTCTAAAGGGGCAGTGGGCTGGCCTGTGCCTTGGTAGTAGTGTTTACTAGAAGTCTTCTTAGCAGTTGCATTGTTAGATGTGCTGTGAGTTAAATGAGTGCGTGACTCACTCTGGCTTTCTGTCTGTGACCTGTGAGTAACTCCTCAAAGGAGATGTGCTCCTTCTTCTAAGGGAGCACAACTTAAGTGGAAGTGCATTTTCACACAGAATCGTTCCCACAAGCAGTAGAGCAGCAGACACAAAGCTGCTGCAGCCTTCACACGAGTGTCTCCTGCCTATAGTATTTCAAGTAGAAGGGAACAGGCTCTTACTCCTCTGCTGCACTGCCTGGGGTGGAAGTGTTGCCATCCGGACCTTTGGAAAGCAAACGTTGCAGTGAGTTTTGCAACCTCATTGATGTCGGTGTGTACATCAACAAAGAAGGAAATCCAGGTTCATTTTGGCTGGAAGAAAAAGAAATGAAATCCTGCAATATGAACTCAGCAGCCAGAAGAATATTGTCTTTATTCGCTTATGTAGAAACAAAGGATTTAATGAAGATGTTTCAATGCAGTTGTTTCCTTTAAAGTGAGGAGGTGTAATTTCTTTGTTAACTGGCCAAGTTTCCAGTCACTAAATGTAAAACTTGTTGCAAGAGAGAGTGATGGAGAAGATCTAAATGTGGTACTTTCTGGTTTTCTTCCATGTGTTTTGTGATCTGAAGCTCAAAATACACACACTTAACGTTGGGACCTTGTTTGTTCTGCTTCCTGGTGGTTTGCACATTGGCTGTAACGTATTTGTCACTCACTGTGGTGTTTGGTTTAAAGCCAAGAGAGGTGGGAAATCATTAGGATGTCTGCTTGGTCTCGGTTTCTGATGGATACACTTAGGTTGCTGTACTTTTGATTTTAGACTTGCAAAGATAATGCAGTGAGGGCCCTTGTTGCCTTGAAGATTGGTTCAGAAACTCAGGAGCTAAAAGATAATGGGAAGTCAGAAAAAAACTAATTATAGACTAATACAGGTTAATGTCTGCCTGGAGCTTGGGAGTTGTAATTAAAGATAGAGGGATTCTTTAGTTGTTGAATCCCAGTTTCTTCTCTGTTACAGACGTAGACAGGCATCTTTCTGTCTGTTGGTGATAATGCTCCAGTGAGTTTTACCAAATGATAGTATTTCATCATGTGTTGCTGTAGAGTTACAAGTGCTGTGAGTCAGAACTTATTTGCTGTGTCCTTGATTTCATTTCTCATTGTGCTGGCTGTTCTCATTTGTTGGTACTTTGAGGAGCTGCTCTGAGGATGGAGCTGTGCATGGCTGTAATAGGGATGACTTAAGACTCTCTGCTCCCAAAGAAGTAGATTGTATCCTCTTGTTGTGAACAGCAGGAAAATGTTCATTCATTTTCTCTTTTCCCTTTGCATTTTTCCCTTTACCAGAAGGTGAGGGGAGGTACGTTTTAATGTAAAACTCAGCAATTAAAGATACTACTGTCACTTTGCATCTTTAGGTATCAAAGCTACCCCATCCACACAAATAGCATGCGTTATAAATTCCTCTTTGTTCTTGCAGACACTGAAATAATGGTGGAATCAGACTTTTTTTTTCCCAGTTGAAATCTCTTGAGCTCCTGAACAAAATTCCTATAGACAGGCTGAGAGAGCTGGGCTTGTTCAGCCTGGAGAAGAGAAGGCTCCTGAAGGAGAGACCTTAGAGCAGCTCCAGTGCCTAAAGGTGCGACAGGTAACCTGGAGAGGGGCTTTGGACAAGGGATGTAGGGTCAGGACAAGGGGAATGGCTTGAACCTGCCAGAGGGGAGATTGAGATGAGCTCTTGGGCAGAAGGTCTTCCCTGGGAGGGTGCTGAGGTGCTGGCACAGGGTGCCCAGAGAAGCTGCCCCATCCCTGGCAGTGTTCAAGACCAGGTTGGACACAGGGGCTTGGAGCAACCTGCTCTAGTGGAAGGTTGGAGCTGGAGGAGCTTTAAGGTCCCTTCCAACACAAACCATGCTGTGATTGTATGAGTCCATGAAAGCTTGCATATCTCATTCCAAATCCAAACAGCAATCCACGGCTCCTGAAAGGAAGGAAAAGCTTGTCAAGCTCTTGAGCTGGGAGAAGTTATCAACACTGAGTAGGGGTTTAGGAAAACTGGCTGGGATTTCTGGGACAGGGTCTCCCAGGGCTGGTGCAGGCTTGTGTGTGCTTGAACCAGAGCGAAGGGGATGTCTCTGTGGCGTGGTCCCTTCTGAATTGCAGTGGGTGGCTGTGCTCGAACTGTCTGGATTGCACTGAGGGTAGTTTGGGAGCTGTTTAGTAGAAGCAAATGATTTTAGGCATTTGCTTGCTCTGAGAACATGTTTAATAATTGGAGACAATAGAACTCCACAGGGATCACCTTGTTGAATGTGGGGAATTTTTCTCATGTAATTGGTGAAGAATAGTGAGAGCAGCAGGCCTGGGACTGGGGTTTATGCTCAGTTTTGCCTTTGGACAGTGTGACCATGGAACTTCTTAAGTGGGAACTTGAATTCAAGTGGAGACAGGAGGTAAATCTCCTGGCAGCTGCCTGTCTAGAGCACAGCTACTCAAACAATGCTGCTGCTGCTGTGGAAGTGTCTGGATTTGATGTTTGACTGTGTTAGTGCCTTAAAGTCATGGCAAGGTCCTCTAGAAAGATCTTGGAAGCTAAGAGGGTAGGAGCCCTGGTGTTTGTGCTTGGAAGTGAAGCATAGAACCATAGAATGGTTTAGGTTGGAAAGGACCTTAAGATCATCCAGTTCCAACTGCCTGCCATGGGCAGGGACTCCTCACTCTAGACCATGTGTAATGGATAGGAACGTAGCTGAGAGTTGATTCCCTCTCATGACTGAGAGACATAACAAAGGATGTTGTTTGCCACAGTGTATTTGATAGAGTATATATGTGTGTGTTTATGGTGACTGTTGGAAAGAGATAGGAAAACAGAGGTGTGCAGCTGTTCTGTGACCTTCATACTTGGCTGCACTGGGCTGCCTGGCCAGTGCTCTCAGAGTGGGAACAGTGAGATCATGAGAAACTGCATGGCTTCACAAGTAAATGATTAGAGATCTGGCATAAAGGCAGTTGTTTTGATAAGGGTACAAAAGTGGGACCCTCTGGTGGCCATGGGAGAAGCCTCACCTATGGGTGGACACACTGCGTAGGAACTTTCCCAGTTGCCAGAGACTCCTGGCATTGGCTGGCATGGGGCGTTCCAGCTGGAAGTGTGGGCCTGGATAATGATTCAGTGGTAACTGGTGATGTATTTCTTCTTAATCTCTCTATACAGTAATGATTTAATGCATTGCTGACGTTCTTCAGTGCTTTACTTAGAATCATAGAATAGTTAGGGTTGGAAAGGACCTTAAGATCATCTAGTTCCAACCCCCAACTTATATCCCTATATCTCTGATTTGCTTTATTGTACTTATTCACTATATATAGAGAGAGATTTACCTAATTCACATTAGTGTGCTTGCTTTAGTGTGCTTATTGGCTTTAGTGTGCTTGTTTAATAAACTCTGCTTACTGTACAGCTAGTGTGTGGTCACTTTGTGGTGTACCCTGTCTGTCAGCAGAACACTGTGTCACCAAGGATCTGTCCAACCTGGCCTTGAACACTGCCAGGGATGGGGCAGCCACAGCTTCTCTGGGCACCTTTCCCTCTGGGAATAGAACCTGAGGAAAGCCATAATCAGTGTTGTGAGAGGCTTCCTTGGGTTGATTCCTGTACCTCGCATCACTCATCACCTTGGCCAAAGGCCACATCCAGCATGAGCCAGGGGTAAGTTCAGTAGCATTTTGCTTCCAGTGCTAATGGGAGTAGCAATTATAATGGTGATTTTTCTACTACAAAAATAGTAGTTAAACCACCTAATCCCATCTACTACTTGTACTTTCACATTCTTCCTTTACCCACCATTGTTATGGGAGAAGGCTAAAAATAGTGCTGTAATCAGTCAATGGAACAAACTATCTGAACCCTGGTCTGGTCGGTGGTGGTGAGCTTGTTGTTGACAGTGTGTGGTGCTTATTTTCACTTGGTAAATACTATTTTCCTCTCCTAGATACTATATTTCTGCGTGTGTGTGTGTGTGTTCTCAGATGTGTTTTAACTAAGGAGCTGTGAGCCCTTCAGAGCAGACAGGCGCCGGCAGCTCCCGCGGCTGAGTAGGAGGCATTTGTTTCCTTCTGCAGTTTGGAAACCTTTAGTTAATTGAGAAAGCTTCAAACTTGTGAGTACATCAGTCAAGTGCCACTAAATATTTAGGATGTTCAACCAACTATATATATATATATTTTTTTTTTTTCTCCCCTCCATTTGAAGGAGCCTCAGCAGCCTGAATGTTTTTGATGTTTCTTGTTCTCAATCCTAGTGTTCCTGGATTAGTACATTACTACACCTGGATTCCTGGTGTAGTAATGGTGACTTTTGTTGAGGAATGTTTTATTCATTCAGCCTGGAGGAGCAAAGGCTCCAGGGAACCTTAGAGCAGCTCCAGTGCCTAAAGGGGATCCAGGAAACCGGGAGAGGGGCTTTGGACAAGGGATGGAGGGACAGGACAAGGGCAATGGCTTTAACCTGCCAGAGGGGAGATTGAGATGAGCTCTTAGGCAGAAGCTCTTCCCTGGGAGGGTGCTGAGGCGCTGGCACAGGGTGCCCAGAGAAGCTGTGGCTGCCCCATCCCTGGCAGTGTTCAAGGCCAGGTTGGACACAGGGGCTTGGAGCAACCTGCTCTAGTGGAAGGTGTCCCTGCCCGTGTCAGGGGTTGGAACTGGATGAGCTTTAAGGTCTCTTCAACCCAAACCATTCCATGATTCTATGATTTTATTATTTTTAATTACAAATTGAGCAAGACTTAAAATGTGAAGGCCTCAAGATGGAAACTCCACTTTCCCCACCTGCAGAGTGCACATGGGTCAAGAATAAATAGATGTCCAAATAATAATAATCATGCTTTGAGGTGCTCTGGGCAAGTGCCTGGGATGTACCGTGCAAACAGGGAGGACTTGGAATCTCTCATTTCTTGTCTTCTCACAGAAACAAGCAAATGCTATTCTGAGATATCGTGACATTTTGATCTATCCTGACAAGTGTCACAGTGACAGCATTTCCCTGGTTAACTCTAGGAGTAGAGAAGCAGGACAACAGGGTGGTCCCATCACTCTTGTGCTGAGCTCCGATTGTGGCAGGGCTCCAGGAGCACATCTAGCATCAACAAAGCCCGAGGAAGGAGCCCTTCCATGGATTTGTGCTCCCAGCACCTGGCCTTTTTGTTTGCTGGGATGGCAGAGAAGTTCAGGGTGCTCAGAATTCCTTCTGGTAGGATCTGTGGGATACCTGGAGTTGGTTTGCTTGGCTGGCAGGGTGGCAGCCTGCAGTCTGCCCTGTAATTCACTGTAGATCAAAGAAACCTTGAAAGCAGCCATCTACATGTTCCAACTTCCCCAAATCCTGTCTTTGCAGTGCTCGTCTCACCTTGGTTTTAGTAGATGCTGTCCTGGAGGTTTTGCCTCCTGGTCAGAAGTGGAATTGGGAGAGAGGGCGAATAAGTGCTCCAATGGAAGGGAGAGTGCAGCTGGATAGATCCTGGCATAAGAAAGTGCTGGGGAAGGAGAGGGGTGGTCCTTGAGATGGGGAATGGTGGTAGGGAGAGGGGAAGCAGGGACTCTGGAGAGCTGAGGCTTCCAGAAACAGCCTCTGGTTTGCTTTGCTTGCCCTCTTTAACATAATTGGCTTCATAGGAATAGTTTAAACCCTCTTCAGTTGCTGTTACCACTAATACATGCAGATGTTGGATCTGGTTAATGCTGTTCAACATCAAGAAATAAAATAGAAATCAGAAAGCCTCAGGCTTCCTGCTGCACTTGTAGAGACATCTCCTTCAGATCAGCAGCTGGAGGATTTCTCAGCTGGTTCTTTCTCAGCTGCTTGTTCTCCAAAGCACTTTCTGGTCTGTCTGTTTGGGTTTATTGCTGTGTATTTGGCTGGGGTTTTGCTCTTTACTTCTACCTGTCCTTGCCCTTACTGGGAGACATCACTTGGCATAAAGAGGAAATAAAAATCCTTTGTGATGAAGAGTGAAGTCTGGTCTGTGGTAGCTTTGCTGTGTGTCTCTGTAGGTTTATATCAATCCTACATCAAGGAGGAGTCCTTGATGCACAAGGCTGGTGTGTGATCCCCTGAGAGACCTCAAAACGTCTATGGTATTGTACTGGGAAGTCAGATATAAAGGTCATATTAGCAACCATATTTGCTTAATATAAGGTGCAGTATTAACACTGATTGTTGACATTAATATTTACTTAAAATTACAATTCAGCTCCTTTGCTAGAAGCTCTCAAGTGGGAAAAACCCCTTGGATTATTCTAGAAGGAAGGTAAATGTACTGTTAATCTCATGTGAGGTCCTTCACATCCCTGTTTAGTAATTGTAAGGACAGTTTGGGGCCGTGCTTGCTGTTAATGTACCTGACTGCAGGATTCCTTGTGACAAGTGCCATTCAGCCCCGTGGGGCCTGTTGGTGCCTGGGTTAAGATGAACAGGACATTGTAGTGCCACGTGTCCCATTAGCTCTTGGGTTTGTGACTGCTTCCTGAGGATACATGGGGGCTGTCACAGGCTTCCCTGCTCCTCCTTTGCTCTGTTACACGTTTTGGGCACTGGGACATCAGCCCCCAGAGGGTGGCTTGTTAGAGGAAAGGTTTGGTCTCTGTTTGTGTAAGTTGTTGCCTCAATTCTCACCATGTCTCATGGGTAATTCAGACCTTAGGCAGAAGCTCTTCCCTGGGAGGGTGCTGAGGCGCTGGCACAGGGTGCCCAGAGAAGCTGTGGCTGCCCCATCCCTGGCAGTGTTCAAGGCCAAGTTGGACACAGGGGCTTGGAGCAACCTGCTCTAGTGGAAGGTGTCCCTGCCCATGGCAGGTGTCTGGGGCTGGATGAGCTTTAAGGTCTCTTCAACCCAAACCACTCTGGGATTCTATGTTTCTATGTTATTTTTTTTCTGCTTTTGGTAGTGACTGGGGTAAAGTATATTTGGGAAGACGGATGCAGCCCGTTTCTACTGTATATTGTGTAATAGGGAGGTCAGGATGGCAATTTACCATCAAAGACATGTTTAAGGACAGCTTCCTTCAGACCCTGAGGAGAGGAGGGGAAATACCAGTGTTCTGTTAGGTGTGCAGTTACCCAGCTGGGTTTGGAACAGCTGGAGTGCACTTTGCTTTCATGTTTATCCTGCTTTTTGCCCTTTACCACTCCTCTTATCTTGGTCTCTGTGTCATCTCTGTAGGAATCAACTCTCTAAACCAGTTTGGGGGGGGGGTTATCCTATAAGCCTATAAGGGTGTTTCTGGCCTCCTTCGTGCCATGAGTCCAGTGTTGGCACAACTAAACCCTGTATATGGGTCATCATCCCCCATGAAGAGCCTGTGAGAGGGGATGCAGTGACCACAGGCTGTGGATACCTTGTACCTAATGTTCTATAAGCTATCACCCCTGCTCTAGCAGAGAGGTGCCTCGTCTGTTGGGTTGCAGGGATTGTGTAAGCATTGAGTACGAGGTGTGTAGTGTTGCTCTGTGTGTGTGTGGCTGGTGTAGTAAGCACTGCCTTGGTACAGGGGTGCTACCTGAGCAGGGCAATAGTTTGGGCTGGGCCCTGGCACATGGTTGAATGTCTGTGCTTTGTCCTCAGGTCCAGAGTTGGGTCTTTTTCCTTTCATATCAGTGTAACCTGACTAGAAGTCTACCTGCTTTATACAAGAGCCTTAGTGATTTCTCATCTGGAAGGGAAGACACTGACTCGCTTGCTTGTGCTTTAACTCCCTCACCTGCAGTCTTTACTGCTCCATGTTAATCTTTGCAGTAAACTTTATCAAACGTTTTAGACTTCCTGTGTCTTAAAAGTAATTGCTGGTTTTTCCTTTTGTTGTGTGTATATAAATCTAACACTATAAACCTTCTAGCTGGGCATCCTAAAGGTAAGTCATCCATTGAAGCTCAATAACCTTGTCCTATGCTGTAATATGGAGTGTAACTCTTGGTCTGTGTCAGAAAAATTGCTGTGAACTCTGATTATCACTGAACCAAACCCTAAATCCAGCATTTCCTCATGGGTTTTTCTTCCCCTTCTCTAAATAGGTGCGTTCCATGGATGAACTGAATCATGATTTTCAGGCTCTTGCTCTGGAAGGACGGGCTATGGGAGAGGTAAGTGAAAAACCTATGGAAAAACTCAATGGCTTTTTGGGGGGGAAGGAGGGAAATAAATCACACTTGGAGACGCTGCTGGAATGCTGCTGAACGCGAGAGATCTCCATTGTGGCTGTGAAGCTGTGTGTGTGTGTGATTTAACAAACAAGACCCTGCCAGGCTGGGCTGCATCTTGGTAGGAGGAACAGCTAAGCCCTCCACCTGCTGTATCACCAAAGAGCAAGCCAGTGGTTGTAAGAGAACAGTTAGAAACATGGCTTTGTGACAAGTGGTCCAATACTTGCAGCGTGTTTATTTTGGGATGCAGCGAGCTCACACCCTGTCACACTGTGAGGTTAGGTGGCTGCCATTGCCTGCTGCTCTTCTTCCACTCCTGGCCACCTTTTGGCTCTTGGCACAAAGCACAGGGCTGTGTTTTGTGGGGTAATGGAATCAGGGGCTGCAGAAGTGCCAAGTCCTTCGGACAGGTCAAAGGCCTGAGCAGGAGTTGTCAGATCATGGCCCTTCAGTTCTAACTGCACAAACACAGGCAGGGTTATTGTAACCCCACTGTGCAGTAAGGAGGTGGCAGGTCTGGGGGAGATGGCCACTGGTTTTCTTTGAAAAGAGAGAATTTACCTGCTTTTAGGGTGACTTGAACATCCAGATACTGCATTGGCTGTGTTGGGTTCCAGAAAGCTGGATGTAAACTCTTTATTCCCTTTCCCTTTATACTCAGTCCCTTCATAGGCTTGTGGATGAGAAAGTGCTGTCTTGGAGGAGGATGTGAATGTACAGCAGGTCAGCTTGAGAGAGGCTGTGATTTTGGAGAGCCTTCCCCTTTACGTTCCTGTCTGTGGAGTTCAGACTAGTTTCTCTTCTCCACATCCAGTCCATCCTATCTCTGTTACTTCCTTTATGAGCCAAGTTAATAAAAACTAATCCCTAAGAACCCCAAAATCATGGTATTGGAGAAAACAGCAAAGCAGGACTGTTGAGTGGTGTGATACATGAGAAGGTGCCCTCTCTCAGGTGAAAGACTCAGGGAATTCATGGTGCTTGCAGCTTAGCTTGTCTCCTTCCTTCTTTCTCTGGAAGACCTTTACAATTTCAACTTGACAGTTCTTGATAGGAAAATGGGTTCCTCCAAGTTATCTTAACCTATATTGAGACAGTTGACTTCAGAGTGGATGAAAGTGATTTACAGAGGAGAAAACATGCCATTAAAAACCTGTCTAAAGCTGCTGAGAGCCAGCTGAGGTGCCTCCATGTGAAGCATGCCAATGGAATGATGGGGGTGGGAATGTTCACTCCATGCTATTTTTTAACACCTCACTTGGGCAAGAAGTTCATGTTCTGATGTAGAGCATCCAGGCTCTTTGAAGCCTGGTGAGGGTAAGCACAGCACTTGTTCTGTGGAGTTAGATCACTGCCTGAAGGTGCTCCAGAGCATCAAATCATGGAATCAACATGGTCGGAAAAGACCTTTAAGCTCAAGTCCAGCCTTTACCCCAGCACTGCCAAGGCCACCACTAACCCGTGGCACTAAGGTCCTCATCTACGTGGTTTATGAACACTTCCCGGCATCAGATCTTGGTTTCTTTACCCTTTTCATGAGATGAGGGGTGTGTTTTGGAGGATGTGAGGTTTGCTTGACTCGCCTTCCCCACCTTCTTCTTCATCTTGTACCTGTGATGCAGGAGGTTTGGAGATGGCATCCTTCTGTCACTCGGAATGTGTGTGGTTTTCCAGGAAAGCTGACATCTCACCTTCTCTCCTTCATAGCTTCTTGTTTCCCCTGTTTTATTTCTCCCTCACTCTCACAGTTTCCTTTCTTTATCCGTTGAGTGTTCTCTGTATTTCCCAAGGTATTTCACCATAGATCCAGCTGGCTGATCTAAGGAGCTGTGTAAATCGAGATTCCCACAGGATATGGACTGTGTTCTTCAACTGCAGGCTCTGATTTTGTGCAGCATGCCCTGTCTGTTGTTTAGATGCTTTAGGAAGGCACTAAGGAGGTGGTTTCCTCACCTTCTCCTCCTCCTGGGATGTGCAGGAAACTCACGGAGAAAGTCAGCTGCTAAGAAAACATTTAAGCCTGAAATAAATGAGGAAAAGAGGGAATTTGATTTGTATTTCTTTATCTCATGTCTTCTGAACCTGTAGGAAGTGTCAGTAATTCCATACTTTGAGGTGATAGTGGAAAACCTGAAGGAGAAAGATGAGGAAAAGAGTGCTTCATCATTTAGTGTATCCTTTTATCTTCTCCTTTTCTTGCTTCTTACTAAGCAACATCATAATTGTAGTGAGTCTGTGCCTCTGAAGACATCAGAGCTTTGTTTTAAAGGGGGCTGTCAAACAGCTAAATCTCTTACCTGCATTTTGACAGCAGGATGGGTAATATTTGGTGATGAACAGATAGTCTAATCTGGAAAAACAAAGAAGAGCTTAACACTTCCCCTCCAACTTTAATCTTATCTGCCTTATTTCCAGCTTCACAATCCCAGCAACCAGCCTCAGAGCCCCCTAAATTCCTTTGTGCCTGGAAGTCTGGTACTTCTAAGCGTGAAATTAAAAGAGGAGCCACAGAAACCCTTTTGCTCAGCTCTAAAATGGAAGAGATTGGGCCAGTGATAGTGAACATGGTCAATAATGTTGAGAATAGCTTTGTGAAAGAGGGGTCTGTTCTCCCCTCCTTTGAGTGCTCTGTGGAGGTAGAAGCTCTGAGGGAGGACGTCGTTCTGGGGCCTCACTTCAAGCCACGCCAGGGTAATGCAGTCTGGTTTTGTGTCAAACTCTCCTCCTCAGCAGATGTGGAACTGGGAAGCAATAAAAAGCAATGCTGTGGAGCAGTTAGAGAAGGAAGAGGATGGTGCCTCAGAAGTTGAATGTAGGGGCTGGTTGCTTTGGCTGCTTTAGCACATGGACCAGTGTATGCCCATGCTGCTTGTGGGGTCTTGGTCCCACTGTAATGATTTATCTGAGGCTTCTCATGGTTTGTGCAAGTTCTCTCTCTTTTCTGGCCTTCAGGATAGGGGAACTGGGTATCACACAGTCCCAACCTGGTTTGTGTTGAAAGGAGCTTAAAGCTTATCCAGTTCCATCCCCCTGCCACGGGCAGGGACACCTTCCACTAGAGCAGGTTGCTCCAAGCCCCTGTGTCAAACCTGGCCTTGAACACTGCCAGGGATGGGGCAGCCACAGCTTCTCTGGGCACCCTGTGCCAGTGCCTCAGCACCCTCCCAGGGAAGAGCTTCTGCCTCAGAGCTCATCTCAATCTCCCCTCTGGCAGGTTAAAGCCATTCCCCTTGTCCTGTCCCTCCATCCCTTGTCCAAAGCCCCTCTCCAGGTTTCCTGGAGCCCCTTT